>NW_021621692.1:470382-545593 GCF_004785775.1 Grammomys surdaster
GGCCCCGCCCACTTGGTTCCTCAGTGGTTGGTTCTGGAGGCCCCGCCTACTTGGTTCCTCAGTGGTGTGGAGCTCCCCCTCCACCGTCTAATCTTTGACTGAAGGTCGAAAGCCCACCCACGTGGCTTCCTTTTTCTCCCTGACAGTGCTGAGGTATTCTCCACAGATCAGCGAGGGACTTAGCAGTGAGTGCTTCACTCCCAGGCTCCGTGCCCAGACTCTCTTTATTCTTGCCATTATCTCTTCTAAATGCCATGGCAGGGCAGCAGGCATGATGGGGGAATTAAGTTTAATTAAGCCAGTTGGCTCCTTCCAAGCCAAGGCTTGTCATTTCTTTTCTGAGATAAAATGTTGGTATCCTCGGTACTTTTCGTCTCTTAAAGACTTTTCACCATTAAATTTGGATGCCAGAGCAAATTTACTCAGAGTTCAAAGGTCAGTCTCTGAAGCAAGATGGCCGTTCAGATTCTCTCACTGTGCCTCATGATGCCCAGGCAGGCCGCTTGTCCTGTTTCTCAGTTTCCCTGCTTGTAACCTACACAAAATCAATGCCAGCGACCGACGTTCTGTTTGCTTACAGGAAAACAACTAGAGGTCGAGACATCTGACAGGTAGAAGAAGCATTTGGTTTATGCCAACAGCACCTCACTGCGTGTCTGTCCTGGGAAGGCGCAGCAATGTGTGTGGTCTGGAGATGTCCAGGGGAGTGTGGCACTCAGGGATTTGAGGCAGAGTTCTTTTGGCTCTAAGTGACAGACGCAGGAAATTGAGCCTGAGCTGCAGGAAGGGATTTATTTGCTTTGTTGGAACTATTGAAAAATACACTGTGCTCCAGAATTGGGGAAAGTGGCTGGAATCTCAGGTCCAGGGTCAGATGGACTTAGAGACCTGAATGCCACCAGGATGGGCCAGCCACAGCCGCCACTGTTCCTTGCCAGCGGGGCACTCTCCTGTGCACACGCGCGTGTGTACGTGCGTGTGTGCATGCGTGCATGAGAGAGAGAGAGAGAGAGAGAGAGAGAGAGAGAGAGAGAGAGAGAGAGAGAGAGAGGTAGTGGTGGGTGGGATAGGTAAGAGACTAACTGTGGCTCCTCAGGCATGGTCCTGCTTGAGTTTTTGGAGTCCGGATCTCTCACTGGCTTGGAGCTTGCTAAGTGGGTTAGACTGATTTGCCAGCAAGCTCCCAGGAATCCTCCTGCCTCTGCCTCCCTAGTACTAGAATTACAAGAGTGTGCCACCACGCCCGTAGGTTCTGGATGTTTGCATGTCAAACCCTCTACTAGCTGAAGCATCTCTCTGTGGCATCCCCAACAAGGGCTCTCTTCTTTGTGAGCAGCGTGTCCATGATGGACAGCCTGGAAGGATGTTCCCTCGTCTCTGTGCAGGCTGCTGGTTGAAATGAAGCTCTCGGGATGTGACTTCCGGCAGTTTCTCTATTCCGGTGTCTCCAGGCTCTGGGATAAACTTTTGTGTGTGTCAGCCCCATGAGCACTCACAGGTCTATCCTAGCCACGCCTCCCTGGCCTAGAGTGTCCCTAACTTCTACATCCACCCTGCATATGACAAGATGGATCGAAGGCTGCCAGCTTCCAGGGGTAGATATTTGGAAATATCCGGAGGCACGTGCTCCCAGAGGATGTGCCTCACACCCTTAGGATTCGGTTATCCTAACCTGTGCTCTGGCACCTGCTTCCTGGTGAGGAGAGGCCTTTCTCCCCCAGCCCTGTAACCTCAGCTTATCCCCCACTCCTCATGTGTTACAAGAAGCAGTTGCTGGTTCTTTTAAAGAGGAAAGGTTTTGAGCTAATACATTGGTTTCTGTTCTTCCTCTCTAGCCTAGAGTGTCCCTTGCTTTGCCCCAACCTCACACATCCACCCGACTTATGACAAGAGGAAGCAATGACTGTCAGCCAGTTCTCCTTTAAAGGCCTAATCACTCCTCCCTCCTCTGTAGATCTGACCATTTTCCAGGCCCCCTGGTCACCCAGTAACCTCAATTCTGACTAGCATCTGCATGGCTTCCTACTTCTTGCTTGATAAACTCTTTATTTCTGTCCTGGCCACACATCTGAAATATCTGATCTCGGAAGCTAAGGAGGACCTGGATGAGAGCTTGCCTAGGAATACCTTGGAGCTGTATGTAGGCTTAGAAAATAGAAAGAAAGAAAGAAAGAAAGAAAGAAAGAAAGAAAGAAAGAAAGAGAGGAAGAGAGAAAGAAAGATAGAAAGACAGGAAGAAGCTCTTTATTTGTCTCCTTGGTGAGGCCTCCTTCTGCTGGGGTGTTCTTGGTGGTATGACTAGGGTCTCCCTCCCCTCTCTGAAAGGGCTGTTAGCCCTTTCTTAGAAGTCAAAATCTAAAAGTCAAAACCCCAGGAGAACAGGCAGTTTACTAAGATTGGCTCTGAAAAGAACTGAACGTATCTAATAAGTGTAAAATTCCTATTGTGCGTGTGTAAGCTGCCGGCCACGCCGCATGCCCAGTGTGTTCCGTAAGGCAGTTAAACATCATCATGCAAAACAGGACTCAGCCAGTGTGAAACTAGAAAATTCATTATATATATTTTTTATAAGACAACATTCTCCGATGTCTACGTACTCACACCATTTCTCTGTCCTTCTGGACATGAGGCCCACGTGCCTTGATCATGTGGTCAGTAAGGGCAGGTGTGTGTGGGTGTATGTGTGTGTGTGTGGGGGGGGGTTGGGCACCTGACCTCAGCTCTGAGGGCTTCTTAGGTCCCATAAATCCAAGCGTGGTTTAAGCTGAAGCCCAGGAGCTGTAACTCCCAGCTCAATTTTATTTATTTATTTATTTATTTATTTATTTATTTATTTATTCATTCATTCATAGACAGGATTTCTCTATGTAGCCTTGGCTGTCTTGGAACTTGCTCTGTAGACCAGACTGGCATCGAACTCAGAGATTCATACTGCTGCCTAGCTTGTTTTAATTTTTCATGTTCATGGGTGTTTTGCCTGCATGTATGTGCTTACAGAGGTCAGAAGTGGGCATTGGATCCCCTGGAACTGTAATTGCAGATGTTGTGAGCCATCTTGTGGGTGCTGGGAATTAAACCTGGGTTCTCTGCAAGAGCTCTGTGTGCTTCTAACCCTAAGCCCTCTTTCTATTCAGCTCCTACAGCTAGTCCAAAAGACACTCCTGGGGCCTGTTACTTGTCCCATCACTGTGACAAAATGCCAGACAGAAGCAAGGGAGTGTGACGGCTAATCTTGGTTGTCAACTTGGCTGGATCTGAAATCAACTAAAATGCAAACCACTGGGCAGTTCTGTGAGAGACTTTCTTTATTAGATTATTTGAAACAGGGAGACAAACTCTAAGTGTGGGTGGTGCCCTCTGGTGGCAGCCCAGGTAATAGACCATGGAAGAAGGAAACTTGGCTTTGGGCCTGCTGGCCCTCACTCTAGCTAGCAAGTTCATCTACTCTGTAACCGCTGCCTTCTTTTGCTGTTACATAACTAACTGCTTTAGTCTTCCAGCACAGTACAAAGACCAGCAGCTCTCCAAGAATCTTTTAGGCCTAACACCAGATTGGAACTGCTGAGATATCCAGCCTTGTGGGCTGGGCAGCTCCTAGGTTCTCTGCCTTGCCATTGTGAGACAGTCATTGTTCTATGACCTGGAACATATTATGAGAGCTAAATTAGTAAATCTCTCTGTAGTACATACATACTCATTCTACCAACTCTGATCCTTTAGAGAATCCCGGCCAACAACACAGGAAGAAAGGCTTTCTCTTGGCTCACAGTTTCTGGGGATACAGGCACCACACACAGTATGGCAGCAGAAGCGAGAGGCAGCTGCTCACGTTGCAATCACACTCACAAGTCAGAGAGCAATGAATGGTGTCTTCTGCTCACTTTCTCCTTTTTATTCAGTCCAGGACCCTAGCCCGTAGAGCGGTGCTACCCATGATCAGGCTCTTCCCACTCCAACGAACATTATGCCCAGAAATTTACCTCCCTGGTGAGTCATCAAGGTTAACCACCACATTCCCTAGCTGTAGAGTGTGGGGAGCCCTGTTCCCAGTCTCCAGGAAAAGGCTAATGGCTGGTCTAAAGCAGGGACTCTTTGGTGTGTGTGTGTGTGTACGCACGCATGCACACACTCACAGAGCAGACTGTAGACAGACATCAACTGATTGTCAGGGGTCCAGAGTCCAGGTGGAAAAACAAACTTGCTTATGGAGTAAACACTGTATCTCAGGCATGTGCACTGAGCTGTCTAGATTCTCATGTTCTACAGCCACACGCAGAGCATACTTGATAAAAAGTCAAGCAGGGTGGCACACATCTGCAATCCCAGCACTCAGGAGCCCGAGGCAGGAGGATTATGAGTTTGAAGCCAGCTTGGACTTCATACCAAGGCTTTTTGTCATTGTTGTTGAAACGTTAAAGTTAGCATACACAATGGTGGGTATTGTTACGGCTTAAAAACCAAACCAGGGTCTCACTACACAGTCCTTTTTGGTCTAAAACTCACTATGTAGACCAGGCTGGCCTTGAACTCACAGAAATCCACCTGCCTCTGCATCCTGAGTGCTAGAATTAAAGGTGCACACCACCATACCCAGTGGTTATAGCATTTTATACATATGTGTTCATTGTGCTTCATACTTGTTACTCACACCTGACCAATAGTTCACTTTACTCCTCTCTAATAACCCCGCCCTTTCCTGTCATGTATATCTCATCACTTCCTGTTTCCCTCTCTTTCCAACACTTAAAAGCCCTTCCTTTCCTTCCATGGTCCCATGGTCCCTTTTCTGCTTTCATGGCACACACACAAACACACACAGACACAGACACAGACACAGACACACACACACACACACAGAGAGAGAGAGAGAGAGAGAGAGAGAGAGAGAGAGAGAGAGAGAGAGAGAGAGAATTTGGATTTCTCGTATAAGAGAAAACATGGTTCAGGACTGGGGAGATAGCTCAGCCCTTAAGAGCATTTACTGCTCTTCCTAAGAACTGGAGTTCAGTTCTCAGCACTAGCATTGGGTGGTTCACAGCATTGGGTGATTCACAGCTGTTTGTGACTCCAGCTTCAGGGGATCCAACATTATGTGCTGATCTCTGTGAGTACCTGCACCCAAATGTACATCCCACCTCGACAAACACGCATAATAAAAAGTAAAATAGATCTTAATAAAATAAAGTAAAAACCTGGCAGTTGTTTTTCTGAGTACGGCAGGCAAGCCTGAGTCTTTTCAGAAAATAAAGATAAAGAGAGGTGAAGAAGGAGGAGGAAGAGTAGGAGCAGGAGGAGGAGGAGCAAGAGGAGGAGGGGATGGAGGAGGAGCAGGAGGAGGAAGAGGAGTAGAAGGAGGAGGAGGAAGAGGAGGAAGAGAAAAGTTCAGAGAACTCACCTGCAATGAATACACATTTTTCCTTGTAATTATTGTCGAGGTGATTCAGCTGTTTATCTACTCACATTGAATGACTTGTGTGACCTTGTTTAAAGTGTAGAGGAGGATGTACCCGAGTTGTATGCAAGTACTGTGCCACTTCATGTACGAGACCATGCATCCTTGATCTGGTGCCTGAAAAGCTTCTGGAAGCAATCCCCAGGAGTGCTGAGGGACAACTGTACAGGTGACTGTGCTTGGGGACCTTGCAGATGCTATTGCGAGCAAACCACAGACGGACTTCAGCCCTCTGAAGCTGAGAGCACGTTCCTGTGTGTCCTGTGGATCTCAGACGGGACCTAATAAATGCACAGTCCTTAGAATGAAGCTATTGTGGGAGTGAGGTTGACACCTTTCAAGTCTGAGAAGCAATTCTCACTTGGCCTGGCCTGCCTTCCTCCAGAGGAAGGGGTCAAGGCTGCCATCCCTCCCGAGTCTGTGTTTCCACAGGAGAGCTTTGGCAGACAGAAGAGCAGACAGGGCCAGAGGAGATGTGGGAATCTCATTATCTAGGTTGCCAATACATGAATCCCCCTGTCTCTGAGAAGGGAGGCCCCAGGGAAGGCAGGAGAGAGAAGTCCTGCTCCAGACTATATTTCCACGGTCAGGTGAGCCATCCAGGTAACCAGGCTTCCTTTGTCCCACCCCCACCTTATGCTATGTCTGTTCTCTTCTTTTTCCTGATCTGATTTTTCTAGGCAGACCCAAATGCACTGTCCTAGCCAAGAATGACACCTGGAAAGTGACAGATGAGGGACATCTGCAGTTGGTAAGTCATGGTTGTCTGCTCAGAAATCCCCCCCACATTCCTGGCTGTTATCGTCCCTGACACCCCCACATCCCCATGTGGAGTAGACCAGCACCTGTTTCTGACAATGAGCCAGACAAGAGATTGTGAGGTAAATTCTGCAAGCGGCAGCTTCTATGAAAACTCTACTCTGGAGACTTAAATATGGGTAATAATCATTCCCTTATTTCTGCCTTCACCACTGATCAAAGCATGGTATACTTAGCAATGCATGTTCAGAGAACCATAGTCAGACCTCAGATTTCAGAACTGGCGATGGTGGGGAGAGGGTTGCATGAAGGGAGGGTTCTGGGACATTCGGGATGACACCGACCTCCCTAGGTACAGGGGACTCTGCTGACCTGGCTTCTGGACCTCAGCACTCCCAATGTAATCTTTCAAGAGTGAATTAACCTCTTGGCCTGGAGACTGGGGTTAGATGGTGTCTCCCACAGGTGTGGTTTCCGAGACCGGACAATCAAACAGTCACAGCCCCCTGATTTTGGCATCCCAGAGAATCACACTCAGACCTCAGGAGGGTAGGGTATGATGTTTTAATATCCCATCTCTCTTTTTTTTCCTATATGTATAATTTATTTTTTTTCAAATTGTAATTTATACTCATTCACACAGGGGTTATAAACACAAAAAGGCAGGACGTGGGGAAGGGGATGACACTGGAGTGTGGGTGTTCAGGGGGAATACAGATATCTTTCAGAACAGGGTATTGGCTGGGTGAAGGTTCAGGGGACAGGTCACTATGACTTTGCCTATGATTCACTTGTCCTTATCTAAGTTGGTATTATCTGCCAAGACTACCTATTTACAAGGTCTATGACTACTCAGGCTGGTGAATTGTCACAAAAACTGCCTGTTTACAATAGCTTATAGCCATCTGTTTCAATGTTTATGTAAAGAGACCCAAGACTTGGTGTTAGTATACATGTATGACAGGCCTATTGCTGATTTTAGGCCTATGGATGATTTTAGGCCTTCAGTGTGTAAGCAGGGATGCCCCTGACATCTCCTCCCTTCTCTAAGTATAGACGGACTATGGCGAATCTAATCTTGCGAAGGCAGGGATAGAGGCCTGACCTCCAGTAATTGAAGGGGACCTTGTAATGGCTCCAGTCCCCCTGTTGTTGTCCAGTGAGGCATGAGGGCCATACCCGTCCCGATGTCTTTTTCCTGGAGAGGGGATACTTTTGACATCAACCCCTATGCAGTCAGGCTTGTCCCTCAGGGAACCCAGAGAGATATTTTTAACTTTTATTGATATTCCCTTGCAGTGCTTAGCCTCACAGCCTAAGCAAGAATTCAGGTCACCTAATATCCCATCTCTCAATGGTGGTGAAATCATTGTTTTCTTGGGGCCATTTGTTCATTCTTCTGGCTAACACAAGCCTTGGTCCACACTGCTCCTCAAGCACCCCAGACTCGGTAGCTGATTCCCCCTTGGGACAAAAATGGGGAAAGGCTAGGTTCCAGAGTGCCATGCTGCAATTTGTCATGTCACCCGTTTTTCTGAATGGCTAGTAGTTTTGTTTATGTACGATGCTTATCAGAGGTGACAAAAGATTTTTCTTCTTTTTTTAAAAAATGTTTTCTTTTTCCACATGTAGTGTGTGTTTGTGTGTGTTTGTGTGTGTGTGTGTGTGTGTGTAATATACAGGACTATCCTCTGAACCAAACTGCCTCCATCTTTATCAGATCAGTTGGGCTTAGATACAAAAGATCATGGCAACGGGACTTTGTGGACTGCTGACTTTTCCTCAGAGGAGAGGGTGGGAAGGGTCATGGGACCCTCATTCAGACGTTCCTGTGAACCAGTTGTTTGTAGGTCTGCCCTGATTGCATATAGCCTCAGGGCCTTCAGAAGGGCTACAGTATATAGTAGGGGGACATCTATCTACACGCCATAGGGAGATTATCATCCATGCTAAATGAAAACCTTCCAGAATGGCTGCCTTAAGGCCACCACATTCCTGACCATAACCTCTCACCCACTCCTCTCACCCATGCCTAATAAGCTCATTGGTTCTCCAGACTGAAGTCTGGTGGAATTGTACCTCCAATTAGTACTTTGGTTTGTCACTGGGACCTTAGGAGGAGGGGTAGACACTTTACACTATCCCCTAGGAGAAGAATTTTAGTAACAAAGTGTGTTAGCCGGGGTGTTCCACTCCATGCCCATACAGGTCAGGGGCCAGCTTGCAGGAGTCGGTGCTCAACTTCTAATGGGTCAGTTCCTGGAATTGAACTTAGATTGTCAGGCTTGGCAGCAAGTCTCTTTACCTGATAAGTCATACCACTAGCAGATTTTTCTTTTAAATGAGATGTCTTTAAGCACGTTGTTTATAGAGAAATGTCAATTTTAAAATGGTACTTATATCCTATAAGAAAATATGTCATTTGCTTTTTTTAATACATGGGCACACAACTCACCTTCCAGAACCACAGGTTTCTGCCTATGGATTCAACCAACCTCAGACTAAAACTGTCAGAGAAGGCAATTGCATCTTTACTTAACATGTAGATGGTTCTCCTTGCCAGTATCCCCAGATGATACAGTGTAACACCCATTTGCACAGCATTCACCATTGTACTAGATGTAAGTAACCTAGCAATGAATAAAGAACATTAAAGGGTGTATGTAGGTTATATGCAAATCCGACCCCATTTTGTATTAGGGATTTGAGCATCTGGCTCTTGGTACCCAAGAGAGCACTGCCATCAATTCCATTCCAACACTGAGGGAACACGCATGTGTGGGTGGAGATTTTTATTTATTAACAACGTGTAGGTTTTTGTTTTGCTCTGTGTTCTTTGTAGCTTAAGAACACTCAGTGCACCACTCTAAATGCTAGAGCCGTCTTGAAAATATAGATATAATATTTTGTTAAATCTTCGAGAGTTTCACACGATGCAATTGGATCCTGTTTACCTCACACTGCTCCCCCTAGCTTCTCCTTGACTCATCCACCCATCTCCCAACACCTCCCAGCTTCATGTTCTCTTTTTCTCTTTCTCTTTAATTACTACTGTTACATGTATGTATACATGTATGTAAACACATAAATGCAGCCTGCTGAATCCGTCTAGTCTTGTTGTGTGTATGTGTTTCTGATGGATGACCACTCGGGATCTGATAACCAACTAGGGGTCTCACCTCTGAGGAGGACTGATTCCCCCTTTCTTATCAGTCACTAGGGGTGGGGCTTTGTGAGATTTCCCTCGTACATGTTAGTGTGTCAACCAGTACAGTTGTTCAGGTCTTGTTTAGGCAGCCATGTTGTTGAGATCTCATGGGTGGAGCTTCCTTGTCCCTTACAGAAGACAGCTTTCTAGTAGATGTCTTTGTCCCCTCTCACTCTCCCATAGGCTTTCCTGAGCCTCAGGAGTTGTGTGCGTTCAGGCTGGAAACCCGAAGTCACTTGCTCTCTGCATTTTGTGCACTGTGGCTTCCTGTAATGGTCTCTGTTGCAAAAAGGAGCGTTTCTGTTGAGGAGAGCCACCCTTACCCATGGATGTAAGAATCAGTGTTAGCGTGCAGTTAGCAGTTACACTGGTTTAGGAGAAAGGTGGTAGTGTGTCCTCTAGGTTCCATGACCTCGTTAGCCATGAGTAGGCTTAGGTTTACAGTATTGGGCATGAATTTCTTCCTCTCAAGGATGTCTCATGTCCAATCAGACAGGTGAGTCCATGTTGCTGAAGATACACACACTTTGGATACAGGACTATGCTGGAACAGGCTGGGAAGCCTCCTGCCTGAGGACTATCTTTCAATAGTATTGGAAGGTGCCATGCAAGCTGCCAAGAGAAAAGCAATCAATAGTCCTATATCTACCTATCTGTGATGCTTACAAACCGCAATGACTGGCACAGCAAGGTACCCACAAATGTGTAATACTAGTGTTTATATTTTGGGGTTAACCAACTGATAAGGTACTGATAGATTTGTTTATTTATCTATCTATCTATTGTTCATTTATCATTTACATATCTATCATCCATTCATCCATTATCTATATGTTCATCTGTCTGTCTGTCTATCTATCTATCATCTATCTATCTATCTATCTATCTATCTATCTATCTATCTATCTATCTATCTATCTATCTATGTATCTGTCTATGTATCTGTTTTATCTATCTATGTATCTGTTTTTTTGAGATGGGCTCTCTATTAGCATATGTAGCTGGCTTTGAACTCCTGTCTGCTTTCCCCACCCCAAGTTCTAGCATTAAAGGTGTGCACCACCATGCCTATTCTTGGTGCATTTTTCTTTTTTTAAAGGAACCCCGTGCCTCCTGTATTTTGTGACTGTTGAAGGCACCCAAGTTCTGATTTTCTGTAGGCCTAGTTCCATGCAGTTGCTACATCTGGCCACTAGATGGAGCTTCTCCCTTTGCTTCCGAGTAGGCTACCGGCACTTTACACATTATGTCACCATTTTCTGGACTTAATCAAACCTTTATTGTTGATAGGTCCCACAAATGCGCCCCAACATTCGGGTCTCAACCTAAATTTCACCTCCTCAGAGAGACTTTTCCTGGTTCTCCTGATCCTGTTTTATCTTTGTGATTGACAGGTGTGTATTATTGGCTCAGCGCCTCAAGTTTCCTACACGGGACAAACAAGGATTCTGCCATACTAGCCTCTGGTGCACAGTAGGGACTCAAGAAGAATGCTCTGACTGTGAAGACAGGAAGATCTTTCAGTGGCAGTGTAGATGCAGAGTCAGGTGAAAGTGCTCAAACCGGACTGGAAGCACCGGCTCCTCCCTCTCCACCAGCCGGGGGCTGGGATAAGTAATTTGGAGTGTCCAAGATTCTGTCTTCTTATGCTTGCGATGGGGAAAACAGTCACTATTCTGTCAGGTCATCTGTGTGTATGTGTGTGTGTGTATGAGTTCAAGAGAGTGTGTGTGTTTGTGTGTGTGTGTGCATGAGTGAATGTGTATGGGCACATTGTGTGTGTTCATGTGTGTGTGTGTGTGTGTGTGAATGTGCGTGGGCACATGTCTCTGAGTGTGTGTGTGTGAGAGTGTGCATGTGTGTGCATGAGCAAATGTGTGTGGTCACACACTGTGTGTGTATGTGTGTGTGAATGTGTGCGGGCACATGTCTCTATAAGTGTGTGTATGAATGTGTATAAGTGTGCTGGTGCAAGTGAGCAAATGTGTGTGAGCACATGCGTGTCTGAGTGTGTAGGCCTGAAGCTGATGTTGTTTTCATGGCTTACTCTCCACCTTAGTAGCTTGAGGTGGAGTCTCTTAATCATTTAACCCAGTATTCACCCATATGACTAATTTAGCTAATTAGCTTGCTCCTGGAATCTTTTGTCTCTGCCTTCTAAGGACTGGGATTACAGACGGGCCACCATGCCTGCCTGACATTCATTTGTATGCTGGGGAACTGGAATTCAAGTCCTCACACTTGGAGACAGTCACTTTAGTTCATCCACTCAGTGCCGGCTTTGTCTCACTTGCCTGGAACTCACCACTTCAGTTGTGTTGGCTGTCCACCGAGCACACAGCTCGGCTTGTCTCTGCTTCTCCAGCACAGGGAGGGCAGGCACATCCTACTCTGTTAGATGTCTCCTCTTCCTCCTCTTCTTCCTCTTCCTCTTCCTCCTCTTCTTCCTCCTCTTCCTCCTCCTCCTCCTCTTCTTCCTCCTCTTCCTCCTCCTCCTCCTCTTCTTCTTCCTCCTCCTCCTCTTCCTCCTCCTCCTCTTCCTCTTCCTCCTCCTCCTCTTCCTCCTCTTCTTCCTCCTCCTCTTCCTCCTCCTCCTCTTCTTCCTCCCTCTCTTTTTCCTCTTCTTCCTCCTCCTCCTCTTCCTCCTCCTCCTCCTCTTCCTCCTCTTCTTCCTCCTCCTCCTTCTCTTCTTCCTCCTCCTTCTTCCTCTCCCTCCTTCTCTCCCTTCTCCTCTCCCTCCTCCTCCTCCTTCTTTAAACAAGTTTTAGAGTTTAAACTCAGGCCCTCATGCTTGCAAGGTATGCAGTTTACAACTGAGATATTCCTATAGCCACCTCCTCTGGTCATTCTGAACATTTACTGTGAGACAACTTACACAAAGTACCCAGTGCAACACCTGTCGCGTGACTGGCATTCATTCAACATGAGTGGCTTCCCAACCTTTCTGGAGAATAAGTTGAAACAAACACAGGCTGGAGAGATGGCTCAGTGGTTCAGAGCACAGGCTGCTCTTCCAGAGGACCTGGGTTCAATTCCCAGCACCCACATGGAGTATCATGACTGCCTGATCTCCAGTTCCCGAGGATCCAATGCTGCCTTCTTGCCTCTGTGGGTACCAGGCATGCAACTGGTGTATAGACATCCATGTAAACAAAACACCCCACACATTAAATAAATGAATAAATAAATGAATAAATAACCCCTTTTCCTGCTGTGAGCCCTGCTGAGTGTCCAGACATAGATTATTGACTTAGAACACCTGGGAGCAGGCAGGGCCAACATCTGTATGAATATGGAAAAGCTGTGACATGGACATTTCTATGGAAAAATGACTGTCTGAAACACCCTTTCCCCTACTGAAAAAAATACCGATTAATGTATACAACTGTCATTTTCTAGACCCTGTCCCATCCCCAGAACCTTGGCATAACCTGTCCCCCCAGAAGAAAACTGCCCAAGGCCTTTGGTGGGACACTCACTCACTCATTCCTCAGAGTTGCCTGGGAACACTTCTTCCTCAGGGAAGCCCTCCCAGATTACAGAGCCCTCCTTCTATCAGTATCTTGCCAGCTCCCTTGCACATCTGTTACATTTTATTTCTGTGATGCTGTGCGTTCCTGCTTGTCTGTGGGTGTACTGCTTGTGTGCAGGCAAAACTCAGAAGGTCAGAAGAGGCTGTTAGAAGCCCTGGAACTAAAGCACAGGCAGTTAGTTGTAAGTTGCTTGATGTGGATACACTGTACCCAGTCTTAACCTCTGAGCCATCTCCCATCATCCCTTGCTCATCTGTATTTGCCTTCTCCTTGGCTTCCCCGTCATTCCTTGACTGAGAATTCACCGGGGTACAATAGCTGCAAGATGAAGCCATTTGAGCTTCAGCCACAGTCTGCGAATCTAGAGCAGAGAGAAGCTGTGCTGGAGCAGCGGGCTAGGTATGCTCTGCCCAGAATATGCCAGAACCTGCTAGAAGAGCATCTGTACTCTGTGCGTTTCCATGCCAACCAGCTGAGCTCTGGCAAAGGGGTACTTGTTTCCCTAAATGACCCCCCAGGTCAACTGCAGATGGATCTCTGCTGAGCCAGAAAATCTGTTTTGAACTTGAGGAGACCAAATCCGTTGAGGGGTTTAGAAGTATATCCTGGAAGGAGGATCCGTCTAGGGAGTGAGTAGCATACTTCCAGATCTGGGGCTGAGGACTGACAATGAGAAAGCCTGCAGCACACCCAGCCTCCTGATCACTGTCTCAGAAGCCCCAGGTGACCCAGAGGCTGGAGACCTGGCTTCTGCCTCTGTGACCACCCTCCTCTGGCCCTCACTCATTTAGAGTTAGTTGATGGTGAAAGTTTTTGGAGGTGGCTGTTAGAGCATCGTATTGTTTATTCTCCTTGGCTGGAGGTGATGTGATTTTGCAACAATGTATCATGTTCTCTGGCCAAATAAGAGCCTCTGTGCAGGTTTTTGACTTTTATGACAGGAGTGTCTTTCCAGAAGGGAGTACCTGCTCTGCTCTTAAGAAGCTTGGCAGTGTGTGTGCATGTGAATTTGAGTATGCACATGTGCATATGTGCTTGCATGTGTGTGCATGCGTGTTGCTGCTATTTTCTTTATTTGGGATTTCCAATCTTCCTGCTTCAGTCTTCCTAAGCAAAAGATACAAGGATATTTTGTTTTAGCTGATTTGGAAACCGGGTCTCATATAGATCAAGCTGGTCTCGAACTTGCCATATAGGCAAGGTTGACCTTGAAACTTGTTTCTCTCTCTGACTCCTGAGTGCTGGGATTATAGATGCACACCATTGCGTCTGGTTTATATGGTCCCTGGGGACTGAACCCAGCACCTCCTGTGTGTGAGGCAATTGCTCTCTCAACTGAGCTACAACCCAGCCTTCTAGGATGCTAAGAAAAACAATTATTTATTTTGTGTGTGCATGTGTGTGGGAAGACAAGTTTTGTAGCACACCCGAGGAGGTCAGAAGACAGCTATGTGGGTTTTAATAATTACACTTCGATTTTTAGGCTTGGTGCTGATCCTCTTTTCCAGCTGAACCATCCTGCTAACCCCGCATAGAGTTTTTAATTGTTTGAGGGAAACACAGAAGTGTCTGCCAGATTTCCAAGATTAAACTATTTCTTGGGTATGGCCATCTAAGGCATGGTATGGGTCTCTCCAAAACTTGGCAAAGATGTGGACCAGGACAGACTGTCTTAGTCACTGTCCTGTTGCTGTGAAGAGACACCATTGACCACAGCAACTCTTATAAAGGAAAGTATTTATTTGGAGCTTACAGTTCAGAGGTTTATCCCATTGTGTAATGGCGGCTCGCAGGCAGACACGATGCTGGAGAGTAGCTGAAGAGTTCTACACTTGGAATTGCAGGCAGCAGGCAGAGAGAGACACTGGGACTGGCTTGAGCATCTGAAATCCCAAAGCCCACCCCCAGTGACACACTTCCTCCAGCAAAGCCGTGCCTCCTAATTCTGCGTAGCCACTTCCTGATGATTAAGCATTCACACATACGAGCCTATGGGGACCATTCTTATCCAAACCACCACAAGGATCTTGACATCCTTGGGGCACAGGGAAGATGGAAGGTTCAGAAAGAACAATATGAATATTGAAATCACTACTTTGTTTGGGTCAAAGATGAAGACAAGCTCAAGAACAGCTCCTGTGCTCGGGCTGGAGGAATGTCACTAGTGGATATTGTCCATCCACAGGGGAATGGAACATCCATCCCACAGGACAAGTGCAACTCCAAAATGGAATGGGGACTGGAGTCCATGAATAATTGCCTAGTAACTACACCCACTAGGTGTGCCTTTGGGCTTAGGAGTGATGTGGGGAAAAAAAATCACCAAGGCACTAAAGGTGCCATTTACCATAGGGTTTTGGAGCTTCTCGTATAGAAACAAGATCTGTATTTGGGATTGGAAACTTTTATGGAAGTTTCATACTGTCTGAAGATAAGATAGTATCACTAGGTATTAAACTTAGTCCTAGGCCTTTGCTCTAGTCCTAGGGTCTCTTGGCCCCTCTAGGCTGCTGTAAATGCTAAACACAGTAGATGAGTGTCTGGGGATGGGACTACATCTTCTGCACCCCCAAGAGTAGACTTGCCTTATTCCAATGCCTGACTGTGAAGGGAATCCTCTTGCACCACCCCAGGTAAAGGTCAGATGAAGGGAAACAGGAAAACAAACTGGCCACTAGAGGGCAGACTGGTTACTTTTTTCCTTAAAGACCTGGGAAAGCGTTTGAATTTGGGGAGAAGAAAGGATTCTTGGATGGTTCGAGTTCTATGTTGAATATGCACATGCGTGATAAGGAATAAGTGAAGAGTATGGGCTTCAGATCCCAAAGTTCAATTTCCAAAGTGCCTGTGCACACTGGGTAGCCATGTACTTACCATGTACGTGTATGTGTACATGTGTGTGACCATTCACGTGCAATGGGGTGCATGTGGAGGTCAGAGGACTCACCAGAGTCCATTCTTTCTTTTCACCACGTGGGTCCCAGGGATCAAACTCAGGCTGTCAAGCTTGGCAGAAAGCTGCTTACCTGCTCAGTCATCCGGCCAAGTCTGACATTTTCTTAACAAATTAAATGGACAAAGGTGGGCTGTTCACATCAAGGTAACGTCACAGGCCCCAGCACTGGGTGCTAGAGTTTGAAATGAACTCTGAAATCACACAGTCGGCTGGGGAGATAGTTCTGTGGGTCAAGTAAGTCCATTGCTGAGTAAGCGTGGAGACCTGAGTTCAAATCCTCAGCCCTCACATAAAAGCCAACTGCAGCAGTGAGCATCTATTACCCCAGTGCTGGGGACGCACAGAGACAGGAGGGTCCCTGAGGCTGGCTGGGTGGCCAGGCTAGCCAAAATGGTAAGCCAGTTTCAGCAAGACTGTTCAGAATATAAGGCAGAGAAGAATTGAGGGGTCACCTGATGCTGACCTCTGAGAACAACCCATGTGTGCACACATGTGCATATGACACACACACACACACACATACACACACACGGTGGGCAGGAGAGGGAGGGAAGGAGGAGAGGAGGAGAAGAGGGAGGGGGAAAGGACAAGAGAAGGGGGGGAGGACAGAGAGGGGGGTGGTTAGAGAGCGCTTGACCAGGATGATGAGTTGTCTCAGAATCCCAACACCTGCAGAAGGTGAGACTGTTCAGTTTGTAAGAGAAGTAGCCTTCAGTGAGAACTGGAGATAACTCTTGTGTGTGAAGCTGCAGTGTTAGGGTTTGTTTGTTTTACAGCACCAAAGATTAAAACCAGGGCCTTGAGGATGCCAGGCAAGAGCTGTACCACTGAGAGATACTCCCCAGCTACAAAGATAGTCGATTTTCAAAGTCAGAGCAAAATCAGGAGACCAAAGTGACTTGAGGTAGAGAAAGAATGTCAGGTTTTGGCGGCACCTGACCTAAGCCGTCCCTGCATGAAAAGGTCAATGGGATAATGGGGACATCAATCACAGGTTGCCCGGGACACAGGCAGAGGAGACATAATGAAGCATGTGGGATCCATAGAGATTGAGCTGTGGCTGTTGAAGTGTGATGGGCAAGGAGAGCACCATCCACCCAGGGGAGCACCATCCATCCAGGGGAGCACCATACACCCAGGGGAGCAACATCCACTCAGGGGAACACCATCCACTCAGGGGAGCAACATCCACTCAGGGGAGCACCATACACCCAGGGGAGCACCATCCACCCAGGGGAGCAACATCCACCCAGGGGAGCACCATCCACTCAGGGGAACACCATCCACTCAGGGGAGCACCATCCACTCAGGGGAGCACCATCCACTTAGGGGAGCACCATCCACTCAAGGGAGCATCATCCACTCAAGGGAGCACCATCCACTCAGGGAAGCACCATCCACTCAGGGAAGCACCATCCACTCAGCCTCTTTAACATCCTTTTCCCTGCCTTCACTTTTTTAGGGACCTCTTAAAAATATCCCAGGACACCCAGAGTCCCTGTGACAAAATTGAGCTGGTCACATATCCACAACCTACGACCTTTTAGCTTTGTGATATTGGCTTCTTCACTCAGTCCTTCTGTGAGACAAAAGACAATGGTGTGCATAGTTAGGTTAATCATGGGCACGGGGTGGGGTGGGGGTCCTTGTCTAGTGCCTGGCTCCCCAGTCCAACCATGCAGCTCACAATGGGGCTATAATCAGCTCTGTCTGCGTCCCTTGTCATCTCTGGGGCCAGAACACAGTGAGAAGGACAAGGGGACACAGAAACGAAAGACACTGTCTGTGGTCCATCCCTGTGGCTGCCAGCAATTGCAGTAGGCTATGCAAGCAAGCTGCTGATCTCATGAGCAGTTCCAGTGACCACGTGCTGCAGGTGTGGATCCTCGGGAAGGAAGCGATGGGGATGAAATGCCAAACTGACGGGTCTTGGGACAGTGTCGTGGAGCTCAGCCCTTGAAAATGGACAGGTGGAAGGCACAACTCCCAACAGGGAAGCCTAGCTGTAGTCCAGACTCCACCTCTAGGGGGAGCTATAGGCTGATGAACCTTAGTGCTTTGTATTCCCAAGTGGTCTGTCATTGGATGTAGGCTGTCCAGGCTAGGACTGAGTTTTCCAAAGGAAGGAAATGCTGGCCGAGGGTTGTCTCCTGACAGCTCTCCCAGTAGCCAGCTAGAAGTTGGGTTGCCAAAACCCTCACTGAGGGTGGTTCCTGGTACTCCAAACTGTACGGTCAACCAAACCGTGACAATAATCATTAACATCTTCACTATGCCTCTCTGCTTGACTGTGAACATCCCAGGGGGCAAAGAGTGAGCTTGAGTGGTCTTGTCTTCATTCCTGACCCCAGCTGAGAGCAGGGCCTTGGGAAGGAAGGTCCTCTTTAGTGGCTACATGCCCAGTGAACTACCGGCCACCTTTGATGTGTGTCTCTGAGTAACAAGTTATATTTGTAGCATCTAATACAGAGGCATGGAAGGAAGGAGGAGGATCAGATCGCTGACCAGCTGAGGCAGAGGGAGGAGCAGGCTGCTGCTGTGAGGACTCTGTGGGTGATCCTGAGCAGCCTGCTGGGGTATGACAATGTGTTTCTGAAGTTGCTTCTTGACCCTCCCATCTCCTGGCCTGAACTTCCTGTTCTGACTCCAACTAGCCAGGAGGCCAGTTTATGCTTGAGACCAGTCCCCCACCCTACCTGCTCCGGTTCTCCTTCAGATAGCTGCCCCAAGCAGGCTGGGGGTGGAGTAGGGGGCAGGGCAGGAGCAGGGCAGGATGAGCAGGAGGCAGAGCAGTCATGGTGTTACAGGAACAGGTTGGGAAACAATAATCTGAAAATCCAAAAAACGAAACAAAACAAAACAAAAACCTAAAGTGCTCCAAGTTGTGACACTTTTGAAGATGATAGAAAATTCCACATCTGACCTTATGTGGCTATGCCCAGTTGAAACAGGTTTCCTTACTACCACAAAGGGTGATAAAATGTCACAGGATGAAGGCCGTTGCGTGACACCCACTGTGTTTTTGCTGATCTTTGCTTGTGGTGTAAAAATATTGCTGCAAATGTCAATAAGGCCTTTGGGTTCTGTATAGGTCACAGCGATAAGAGTGTTTACATTTGTCTATAGCCCAGGAAGCCAAGCTACTGGGGAAGTGGGACCGTGTGAGTGTAGAGTCTTTAAAATATATATTAGCTAATTATTAACTGTGTGTGGTGGGATGAGGAGTCGGGTGTATACTGTACCATACATTTGGTTGTTGAGGACAACTTGTGAGAGTTGCTTTTCTCCTACCATGTGGGCCTTGGGTTTGGTGGTGGGTGCTGTTACCCCTGAGCCATCTCACTGACATGAACATGGAGTCATTCAGGGGTATGATTGACAGCCAGCCATGACCTACGGAACAGAAGGGCATCCCTGTGAGGTCTGGGATGAGCACAGGGAGCTGAAGTTGGTGGAAAAATATGAGAGCCCCAAATCTCAACAAAACTACCTTCATGTTATGGGTGTAAGATTATATCTAAAGCATAAATGGATTTTGTGTTCAGGTCTGGATCTCATCCCTGAGGTGTCTCGTTATACACACGTGAATATTCCAAAGTCTAAAGTTAAATCTGAGACCCCAAACACCTTCTGTCCCTGAGCATTTCAGAGAAGAGCTAGCAGACTGTACACTGACCAGAGAGCTATCCCGAGGGGAGGAGTTTGAAGGATGTCAGCCTGAGAAGTGTGTAGAGCATCAGGGACAAAGGGCAAAGAACAAAGGTCAGTTAAACCCAGGCCTCCATATCTCTGAGTTGAGAGAGTCAAACAGCTTCTCTTGGACTTAATGTACACATGTGTTAAATCAAGTTCTATATGCATTTAGTAGGTGTTGAAGACACTGTAGTATCTCCTGTCATGCTTCCCAAGGAGACAGGGGTTTCTGGGAGTTGGCCTCGGGAAGGAAGGTCCAAAGGAACAGGAAAGCGACAGCCCTGTATTTAGGGGGTGAGCAAAAAACGCACAGAAAGCTGCAGATTGAGCTACTGTACGGGGATAATTACGGCTGCTATTTTTGCGCATTTGTTTAACAATGTTAATTTGGCGACAGCCTGGTATTATAACATCTCTCCCACACAGAAGTGGCTTTTAGTTTAGTTACTTTCCCAGTAACCAGATTCCATTTGCATTTTCTCTGTAGGGTTTGGGGCCGGGAAGCTGGTGACTCACAGCTGTGGTGACTCCAGTAAAGGCTCTTCTTTCTGTGCATATGGGGCTGGGGGGTGGGGGAGGGGGCTAGCTTATGGCAATGCCATCCTGTGACCCTGACCCAATCCCAGCCTCCCTCTGAGTGGCCTTCTAGCCTCACAGTTGGCCTCTTTTCTCCCGGCTTGATTGATTATTCTTTAGTCATTTCTCCAGAGCAGACTTTTGGAGAACTTGGGAAGTGGTTGTTTAATGTCCCTGGCGCACAGGGCCAGAAAGAACAGCATGAATATTCATGAATTGAAGACAAGGTCGAGGAATGGCTTCTGGGGAGAGCCAGCAAAATGTCACTACTAGACATTGCTGGACCCTGCTCAAATGCCTTGCTCCTGGGGACCTCATATGTTCACATGTGGGTACAGACCAGTTCGGGAACCAAGACAGAGACACCAGAGTTTAGATACAGGAGCTTCACAGGAGATAGAAGAAACAGAAAATCAAAATCACCAACAGCATAAGGACCTAGCCATAAAGCTTCAAGCTGAGGGGCACTCTGCAGGCAGGCAGACAGACAGACAGACAGACAGACAGAGGGTAAAGAGGACTAGCCCAGTGACAAGGAGAAATGAAAGAAGCAGGGCCAGGTATGGTAATGGGAGACTCAGCCACAAATGCATATTTTAAATAACCGAGGAAGTCAAACAGCATGGATATTTGGTGAATTATCCACGTTATTGTTATATGGTTTCATAGCAAAGTCACATGACTATCATGTATAAAGCCATGGTGCCATCTCCAGCACTGCCCCTCAAAATATTTTTCACTGTTTTCCGTGTATTGTGGGCATCATGAGGTTGAAAAAACCCACGTTTCTTATAGATACGCAGTGAACTAGTCGCAGGGGGAAGTGACCTGATTTTAAAGATTTGCTTCTAAACAGTGTGGAGTTGAGCGTGGTTGGTCCTTGTTGAGGCTGAATGAGAGACAGGAGACATCACTGCACTGTCCTTGCTACCAGTTAACTTTTGTGTATGAGTAGTGTATGTGTGTTTGCTTGTGTGCATGTGTGTGTGCAGGTTTGTGTGACTGTGTTTGTGCAGGTTTGTGTGTATGTGTGTGTGCAGGTTTGTGTGAACATGTGTGTGCAGGTTTGTGTGTACCTGTGTGTGCAGGCTTGTATGCACGTGTTTGTGCAGGTTTGTGTGAACGTGTGTGGGCAGGTTGGTGTGTATGTGTGCATGCAGATTTGTGTGCACGTGTGTGTGCAGGTTTGTGTGCACGTGTGTATGCAGGTTCCTGTGAACATGTGCATGCAGGCTTGTGTGCACATGTATGACTGTATGCGGAGGTCAGAGGTTGACACTGGGTATCTTCTTCCATATATTTTGAGACAGTGTCTCTTGCTGAGCCCAGTGCTCACTGATTGGCTAGGCTGGCTGACCAGAGATCTCTGAGGATGGATGTTCCTGTCTCTGGCCTGCTTTACCCAGCATTAAAGTCACTGAAGTATACTATTGTGCCTGGCTTTTTTCTTGAGTGCCAGGGATCTGAACTCAGCTCCCCATGCTTGTGTCAGACACATGATTGAACAAGCCACCTCAATAGCCCCCCTCTTCTATTTGTGAGCAGAGTTTGAAGGTGTCATACCAAACATCACTTTTAAAACAATAGCTTTCTTGTATACTTCCGGCTTTGGTGTCACACCAATCTAGCCTTCAGTTCTTGGGCTCTGGGGACCAACTAAAGGACGTTCAACTTCACACTGCCCCTTACCACCTCATCCCTACTGTCTTTTTTTTCTTCCTGCCTCTGGGCCACAGGACTGGCATCAGTTCAGATCCAAATAGGATCACAGGTCTTCCATGGTGAGCTATGAGCTCTCTGAAGGATGGAGGGTTGCTGCTTCTTGATAAAGCAAATTGCTTAACTCCCCCTGACCCCCCAGTGTGTCCTCCACTATAAGATAGGTAGAATGATGCTTCTGTCATGGGCTTCCTGCAGATATAGAATGCAACCTATTGAATTGACTCAGAGAGAATGCTAGGCAAGACTGGGTGCTTCTAAGCTGGGGACACTGCCCCTGGACAGCTGGCAACATCTAAGTGTTTGGGCTGCCACAGTGGAGGACTGATGGTGGCTTGAGACATTGCTGAGTAATCTGCTTTACTCACAGAGAAGTTTCCAGTCAAAGTATCAGTACTCCTGATGTTGAGAAATTCTTAGGTGTTTGAGTCATCTAGGTAGGCAGGGGGATGCCCAAGCCCTGCTCAGGGAATTAGAAATCAGAGTGTGTGGACCGGGGTATAGCTCAGTGGTATAACATTTGTTTATTATGCAAAAGGACCTAAGTTTGATCTCAAGAGCAAATGATAAATAAAGAAAATAACAGCCCCCATCTCCCAAGCTTCCGTTCTGAAGGCAAGGATGGTGTCTGGTTATATCAAGCATATGCAGGGTTGTGATGTGTTCATCTCCTCCTTGGTCTTGTTCAAAGGCATGACCAGTCATCAGGTCTGCAAGGGGAGACAGAGACTGTGACTCGAGGTGAACCTCAGCCTAGCAGAATGTTGATTATGGTATTGATGGCGGCCCCTGGAGGTAAGTCACATCAGCACCTGGCCTCTGGATTTCACCACCGTCTTGGAGTCTGTCACAGATTTTTCACTTGGACTTTGGTGTAAGGCAGTGATGTGCACAGTGGAGTATTTGACAGGGGACCGTAGGGTTACAGAGCAGGACTAAGCATTATCAAAGCACTACTGCATGAAGAGCGTGTCTGTGATGGACAACGGAAGCGTCACTTACGGGAGTGAAGATCTCCAGGAAAGACTCCACAGTACTCATCCTAAAGAGCTTGGAGCCCAAGAGAGTACATTAAACAAACTTGCATGTTGCTCATGGACAGCCTGGGAAGGAAGGGATGAAACACTGGGAGCCAGGTCTCGTGTGGACCACCGATGGGTGTGTACTGTGTTCTGGAGGGCGTGCTTAGCTCTGGTTCTGCGCTGGCAGGTGGAGTCAGTAAGTAAAATGCAGCGGTGAACAATAAGGACTCCATGATAGAAACTTCTTAGAGAAGTTCATAAGCAAACGGTTGCAGCCACCAAAATAACATCTTAGCACTCATTTGATGATTACGAAAAGAAGTGAGGTAGATTGCTACAAATTCTGCAGACCGTTTTAAAAACGTCAACTCCCCTTTTCCTTCCAATTGTGGAAAGAGTTCACGACCGAAATTCATGTTTATTGACCTGGGATCTCGTCATGTAGTCAAGGGTAGCCTGGAACTTGCTGTATAGCCCAGGCTGATCTCATGCTTCCTATCCTTCTGTCTCAGTCTCCCTAGTTCTGGGGTTATGTGTGTGCCCTAAACCAGACCTGACTGGATCCACAATAATGTGAAGCATCCTTCCAAGGTATCAAGCAGGAAGAAGTTCCTGGGATGGGCCCAGGAAATAAGCGGTCTATAGGTTTGTCCCTGCAGGAAGGAAACGAATGAGGGAAGAGTCCTAAAGGGCCTGAGAGGTTGTTTCTGTGCACTCTGGCCACTGACATTGACATTCTGTCTCTGTGAAGCCCCTGACACCTACATTCTGATGACTGGGTATCCAGCTACCCAAGAGCTGCTGCTGTTCTCTCTCTATAGGACTCCTGGGTACCTCTTGGGAATTTCCCATCATCCATCTGAGCAGAGGATCCATCAGATTGAATTTGATTTGGTGAGCCAAGATGACATTTCTCACACCTTAGAGTGGTTGGATCAAGTTCATTGTCACCATTCTCTCTCTCTCTCTCTCTCTCTCTCTCTCTCTCTCTCTCTCTCCCTCTCTCTCCCTCTCTCTCTTTTCTTCATCCTGTGGAGCCTTCAAAAATGCTTTCTTGAAGGAATGGAAAAAATATCTGTCAGCTGAGGATTTGCTGACACACTAGCTTGACCAGGTGTCACAAGTCTTCCTCCAGTTATCAGTGGGCAAGGGTGAGTCAGCTTCCGCCTCTGAGTGGTTTCAGCCTGGGAGCTCCCAAATTGTACCACAGCCTTTTCAATATGGTTGACGTCATGAGCAGAGATGGCAGACAAGGCATTGGGAGGCTCCTAGGGAACTATGTGCCACCGTTCCTTCCCACTTAGTGAGGCCTTTCCCTCCCTCTCTGATTATGGAAAGGATACATTTGCCAAGCTGCACATTTAGAATTGCAGATGCCAAGCTCTCTCGAGAGTGAAATAAAACTTGCAGAGCATTGCAATGATTAGCAATTCTGAGTAAGTGTGTACTCCTGCCTCTCTCTGTCTTTCTCTGTCTCTCTCTGTCTCTCTGTCTCTCTCTGTCTCTCTGTCTCTGTATGCATATTCATCTGTGGTGATCAGATGTCTCCATGCTGTGTTCTCTCCCTCTCCCTCTCCCTCTCCCTCTCCCTCTCCCTCTCCCTCTTCCTCTTCCTCTTTCTCTTCTTCTTCTTCGTCTTCTACTTCTTTTTTCTTGAGACAGGGTTTCTCTGTGTAGCCCTGGCTGTCCTGGAACTCACTCTGTAGACAAGGCTGGCCTCAAACTCAGAAATCCACCTGCCTCTGCCTCCCAAGTGCTGGGACTAAAGGCGAGCGCCACCACTGCCTGGCCATGCCATGTTTTCTTTAGTCAAAATCCACCTTACTTGTTTGGACAGGATCTCTGACTGAATCTAGGGCTCACCAAATCAGCTAGAGTGTTTGGCTAGTCAGCAAATCTCAGGGATTCTTATATCTCTGCCTCCCCTGTACTGGGATTATAGACGTGTAGCACCATGCCTGGCTTTTTGTGTGGGTTCTGGGGATCAAACTCAGGAGGTTCTCATATTTGATTGATAAGCACTTGAGTGAGCTGTCTCCCCAGTCACCAAGTTTCTAAATCTGGTAAGAAACTTCTTTAGGTCTCACAACCCTTCCACACATAGGATGAAGAGGGTTAAATGGGGTCATGCTTACAAATGCCTACTAGGAACTGTATCCTTGATGAAGGCTTTAGGTGTGGGCTGATGACAATGTCTGGTGATGTCCTCCTGCGGGTGTGGAAGCTGATGCTATGGTGTCTTAATTGATTCACAAGAGCTTGTATTGGAGTCCACAGAAGTGAATCCTTTATCAGGTGAATGACAAACCTCAGCCTCAGAGCCGACCTTGATGCTGAGAGCATCGAAGCTTGCTGTAGATTTCATAGATGATGCTTACCTGGAATCTCTCATAGGACAGACTTAATTTAGTCTCTACCATTTTCTTAATAAAAAAAACTCAACTTAATCTGAGGAGAGTTTTACAATTTTTGCTATGCTTGGGATTTTCAAATAAAGCTTTATTTATTTTTATTTTATATGTATGAGTGTTTTGTCTCTAAGTGCACTGTGTGTGTGCAGTGCCCAGGGAGACCAGTAGAGGGCACTGGATCATCCAGAACTTAAGTTATAGACCAGTGTGAGCCACCACATGGGTGCTGGGAACTAAACCCAGATCCTCTGCAAGAGCAGCAACTGCTCTTAACCACTGAGCCATCTTGCCAGCCCTCATGATTGAGTTTTGGAAACAACAGACTAGAGGTCATTTTCATCCTGTTGTTCTGAATCTGAAACAGTGTGAGGGATATTTTGTGTGGGTGGATTTAGAATTCGACTGAAGTTGTATTCACTCCGAGCATAGTGATACATGGTCTCTTTATGGCCCCAAAGCCCTCAAGCCTGGTTAATTCATAATAGATGAGTGCAAAATGAATTATTCAAAAGCCTGCCCTGGAGGTTGGCTAGTTCTATAGTTGGAAGTCTGAGACTACAAGGTCACCTCTGAAGATCTGTTGGCCCTCCTCAGGACTGGGTGTCCATTCTTGGCCCTTACCATAGGAAGACGATCATCTTGGCTCTGGAACACTTAGTACTTGCCATCCTGGTCCTCAAGGGCAAGCTGTTATTGCATCCTAATGATGAAGGATGGCTCTGGAGCCAAAGTACTGACTGGGCTGAAGCTTGACACCTTGCCCATAGGCACAGCCTGCCTTACCGAGGCCAGCAAAGGCTGAGAGGGACCAAGGATGGTCCTGGGACCTTTATCCTTCTTGGTGGCCTACCTGTACTCTTTATCCTCTCCTGCATTTTGTAAGAAGCCAAATGAACTAGTGAGAAATTGGCTTTATCTTCACCTCTGATGGTAAACTCCATAAGAACTAGGTCCAAGTCCTAAATCCTGGGGTCCGAGCTCTCTGGGGAGCTTAAGAACATTCATGTGTTTAGAATCCTATCCATGTAGCCTAGGGTATGTCATGGCCTTGACATAATCTGGAAGTTGGTTACAGACACAGCCCACACCTCAGAATGGCATCTGGATCTCGGGTCTGGGATAACATGGGCAAAAACAATCATGAAGTGGTATGTTGTATTTCCAAGGGGGTCACTACAGTAGGTGCTAACTCGTGATACAATGGAAGGCTGTCTTCTCATCTCTTAAGTAGTAGAATCTATGTTTCTACACTTAAATCTGGGTGGTTTAATGATGATAATAAATATGACTTTGGGTCACTTGCAAGGCTTCTTCAAAACCATCAGTATGGCTCCTGCCTGTCTCGTGGGATACACCCTCTTAGCTCCCAGCTGCCAGGCTCTGAGGAAATCCTATACACAGGTATCCCAGCCAACAACCTCAACTACTGACTGCCAGTGGACCTCAATGGCCATACAAGTGAACAAGAAAGCCTTTAAATAACAGCCACTGCTCAAGTTCTACTTCCTGGGAGACCCTGAGCAAGAACCACCTTCCCAAGGCCCAGCCAACTCACTCAAATAGTTGTGATGTGACTGCTATCGCCTTAAGTTTAGGGAGATAATTTCTTATATAGATGGTCACCCTATTCCTATGTCCAGAAAGTGGTTCAGGAACGGGTATGTGACCCAGAATTGGCCAGTGGGGGATGAGGTGAGTCTCTGGGGCTTGCTACTGAGGGCATTTGTTGTCTTTGTCTCTAGGGAAGACAAAAGAAGGGGTTACCCCTGTATCTCTATGGGTGCTATTGCATCTTCCGTATAGCACTTTATACCACCCTCTTGCTGCTAACCCAAGGATAAAGTCAACTACAGAAAGTACCACCGAGAGATGACAAGAGTCGTGTTTAGGCACTTGAGTGTGTGATTCACAAATATTTTGATCAAGGAAAGACTATGAATAGTTTTTGAAAACAGTTTATAGATGGAAAAGAAATTATGACGGTGGTATGTGTTGATACATTCTCCCATCCCCTTGTGGGGAAGAAAGGGACCCAGATCCATTCCTACGGTAAGTGCACATGACCCATTCCAGGGTGGGGACACACTTGGACTTGACAGCTCAGCCTTAGACTGGGGATAGCACGCTCTAACAATACACAGTCAGCAGTCAGCTTAGAGTTAGGAGTAGATTCTGTTTTTTTTCCCCAGGTGTACACAAGCAAGCCCAGCACGGTGAGAG
This sequence comes from Grammomys surdaster, assembly GCF_004785775.1. Classification (NCBI taxonomy): domain Eukaryota; kingdom Metazoa; phylum Chordata; class Mammalia; order Rodentia; family Muridae; genus Grammomys; species Grammomys surdaster. Next base: position 497,932 of record NW_021621692.1, read on the forward strand.
AGAAGTGTTTTAGAGAGAGAAAAGTACATTGCAGGTGTTAATGACATTGACAAAAGTTGTAGTCAAGCACATCCAAACGACTGTGCAGCTTGAAAATGCCTCTCAGCCGTCTCCAAACAGACTCTGGCAAACAGTGGCGAAAGCGAAGGACAGCCATTGCGGGGTGCGGATGGAGCGGGAAGCCAGGCCCTGCTAGTCGCCCTCAGTTCACAGGCAGACACAGAAACTGGCACACAAAAACAGTGTGGACTAGATCACTGGAGGTGTGGGTGTGGGGAGGATTCATGGAAGCCGTCTCAGCTGAGCTTCTCAGAACTGAAGGGGTTTCCCAAGCATTGAGTCAGGGACTGAACCGAGAGGCAAAACTGGGCTTCCCTTCTCTTTCCCTTCCGCTGTTTGTGAGACTGATGGAGAGCAGTGTACAAAGCAATCTGTACGTTAGGGGCTGAGCTGTGCCCTCTCCCAGATTTGTACTCTGAGACCCCAGCCTCCAGTACCTCAGAATGTGAATGCATTTGTACATGGGTACTTAAAAGATTATATTCATAGTTATTAATACTGATCATTGAATTTATTAGAATGAGCTCTAATCCATATCTGATTTTAAAATGTCTTGGGACACAGTCTCATGTAGCCCAGGTTAGTCTCAAACTAGCTATGTAGTTGAGAATGACCTTGAAGATCCTCCCTTGAATTCCAAGTGTTAGGATTACAGATGTGTACTGCCACACCTGGATTATACCGTGTTGAGGGGTCAAATCCAGGGCTTCATGCCTGCTAGGTAAGGACTCTACTGAGTTATATCCCCAGTCCCTGGTGTGTCCTTTAAAGGTAATTTGGATATGAAAAAAACACACACAAAAAAACCAGCCTCACGTGCAGCACATGAGGATACAGCAAGAAGCCGGCCATCTGTAAGCCAGGAGCAGATGCCTCAGAGATCAGTCCTCTGACAACTTGATCTTGAACTTCTGGCCTCTTCCATGCTGACTGAGTCAGTGTCCTCCTGTAGGCATCAGCTGTGCGGTTTCCTGTGCCACTTGCCAGAGCCTGCCCGGCACCCACTGCGGCTTTGTATATTCGGGTACATTTGGCATCTTAAAGAGAACGAGGCAAGAGTGGGCTCGGCAAAAACACACAGCACAGAGAATGCCACATTGGCTTGCCTCTCAAAACTCTCAGAATGAACAAGGGTCCAGCTGAGCGGACACCTGGAGAACTATGGGGGTTTTGTGGACTTCTCAGAAGCGCCTGTAGCCTCTCAGCTCAGTGTTCCCATCAGGAAAGCAGTTGTCACATTGTCTGGCATTCTGGAGGCATGTGATTTGCCCACATATGCCATGTAACTGGGAAGCAGATGCTTCCCGTATCAGGATTAAGTTGGTAACCCCCAAATGTTCACAGGCATCATTGGCAGGGCAGCTGGAGCATCTGGAATCTGGCTTGTTTGGGCTCAAAATGCACTGTGTCATCAAATCTAGCTCACAGCTATGGTGATCTTAGGTGGTACAGAAACCTGTCTACACGATCAGATCTTAGAGCCTTGGATGGAAATCGGGTCCCTGAAAGTCAGGGACAATGCCCCCAAGGTTGGACACAGTGCTTGGCGCTCTGAATACAAAACTGTCAAAGTCTTGAGTTCTCATTATCAGTCACTTCTTTGGGTTAAGGCATCAAAAGACCCCATGAAATAGCTTATCAAGGGGTCATGTGTATTAAGACATCTTCCGCCATTAACACCTTTGTGACGTCATTGGCACTGCTGAATACTTAACTGTTTCTGACCAGGGCAGCTGTTCTGGAAGGATGAAACGGGGAATGCTTCAGAGCTGGGGAGTACGAGGGCAGTGCTGCACAGAGAGAGGTGTTTTGTGGAAAGGCGGATGACATAAAAGGAACAGTCTGCTTGAGATTTCTGAGCCAGCCAGACCACTGCAGCAGAGTCACCCGGATGGAGAGCCAGGCTGGTAGGCAAGCATTCAAGTCTGGCTTTGATTGTATCAGAAACTCAGCAACTCCAGCCTGGCCTTGGCTAACCCGGAAGTGCAGGAACAAAACTCAACTAGCACAGAAGCATCTTCCAGCACAGCACAGCTTGGGGGCGCTGCTGGCTTCCCAGGAGCCCATGGCTATGATTGACACTTTAGAGGCAGGGCTTCACCCATGCTCTCAGCCAATCAGCATGCCTCTGACTCCAGGCTCTGATGCCCACGGAAGGACAAGCTAACTACACTGGGTGCAGGGAGAGGATGTGGTCAATGGCTAAGCAGGGAACAGCCTGGGCCTCGGCTCAGGGGGAGAGGGAAACGCTGTCCAGCCATCCAAAGTTCAGGTGAGGAGAAGGCTAGGGCTGACTCAGCAGGGAGATGATGACATCTGGTCGTAGTCTGGGCACTTGAGCAAAGCTGGGTAGTTGCTGTTCATCTGTAGGGAGGCATCGCTGGAGATGTCGGAGGGGCTGCGGCCCCGGATCCAGGCATCTGGATGTAGAAACTGGCCGGAGTAGTCGGAGCAGTTGCTCAAACGTGGCCGGTAGAAGCCTGGGTGAGGTCTATACATGTCCTCAGCTGTATACCTCTTCATGAACAGGTACACAGACATCACCCCAGCACTCTACAGTGATAGAGAAACAGAAGAGAACTCACTGATGGGGCATGGGAGTGTCTTCTTGTGATGTCCCAGCTATGCCTTCCTGGGACACAGTCGTGAACCCTCTCTGGTGGAGGGTCAGTGCATGTGTGGACAGGACTGGGCCCTGGGAACCTCCAGGATATTAGAGACCCAGTAAAGCCAGGGATAGGTACATTCTGGGGAAGAGTGGTAGAGTGGGTAGGTGGTCCAGGATGCTGTGGGATGCTTCCCTCCTCCCTTCCGGGTGGGGCGGTACCAATCTGGCACAGGGCAGTATGGGGCAGATTACCTCTGTTAAAAGGAAGGAGATGGCAGCAAAAGCAAATGACCATCCATATTTGTAGTTGAAATAGGTCTCTGAATCCTTGGTTCTGTTGAGCATCTCATCATTGATGCTGGAGATATACAGCACCAGGCCCACCACAAGAGAGAGGCCTGGATGATGAAAGGGAAGGGAAGAGAAGGGAACACTCAGCCTGGAGGTCCAGAGAGTTTGCCAATATGGTACCCACTGAGAACAAAGCCTTCAATTTGGAGTTCAGAAATGAACTTGAGTTTGCCCCCCATGATTCTGTCTACATCAGCATCTTCTAGGTAGTGAACAGGCATAGGTAGAATCTCCCTGTTCAACCACTCTCCTGAGCCAAGCCACAAGCCTAGTGATTGATATGACTGCCTCGGTCATACACACCCTCCTGGGTATCCTTGTTCACTGGGCCTGCTCTGGGGTCCTGCTCTTATACTTTTCTAAAAAGGCATTGCTATAACCCTGGGATGTGAACCCTGAACTACGAAGAGGATTTTTATTAATCTAAGGACTATGATAAGGCTCTTCAGCAGGGCCTCTAATCCCTGTCTCCAGCAGGGGGTGGTACATATCTCTCTGGAGTCTTCCAGTGTGGCCTGGGGCCTATGCAGACCATCTGGTTACACAGTGAATCCTCTCTGACATCTTCAGCCAGGACATGTAAGGTAAGTTAGATCAGATCCTGGCCTGCAGTGGATCAGGAAGCCATTGGGGCCCCCGAACTCCAACTGCCATTGTGCACATGACTGCTTCAGGCAACAGTCTCATCAATTAGTGAGTGTAATTGAGTCAAGGCATAATTAATTACTCTTTGTTGAGCTCTTAATATTTCATTCCACTCACATTATTTTATGAAACCTGGGCCTCTCCAAGGACGGATGTTAAAGAGAGACAGGTATGATTCAAACCTTCCTCTGTACTTAAGTGAGTCACTGTTGTCCCCAGATGTCCCTCTGTTATTATCACGAGACAACTTCAGGTATATCAGCTCCATCCTAGACTTAAGATCTGTGATTCACTCACGGTTGGAATCTCAGGCATCCTGAGCTCCAACCATCTTGGCTGCTGTGGAGTTTACACAGGAGAAGTGGATCACTTGGCCTGGAGTTGGTCGCACTCTGGCTAGGTGGAATACCACCATCATGGTGGGCTGATGATACTGCAGGTGTTGTCTGAAGGGTGAAAGACTGGAAGGGTGGAGTGGAGGAGAGAATGCACTACAGGTGTGTAGAAGAAGAATTAGATGGGCAGAGGAGTGTATGTGTGTGTGTTTGTGTGCATACATGCACTGATGTGTGTATGTGTGTGTAAGGAAAGAGTGAGGAAGAATGGTTCTTGGGAGTCAGGTAATCTGTCACCTGGCACTAAGATTATGCTGACAGGGAAATGGGGGAAAGATCCCAAAAGGACTGGGAAGTCGGTTGGCAGTAAGGATGCCTATGCCAGAAAATCATTTTTCTTTTTTTGTCATTTATCTGTTCATCAATCTTTCCATCCATACATCCATTCATCCATCCATCTATCCACCCATCCATCCATCCACTTACCCACCTATCCATCCACTCACCCACTCATCCATCCATCCATCCATCCATCCATCCATCCATCCATCCATCCATCTTTCCATCCATCCATACACCTGCCCACCCATCCATTCATTCACTCATCTATCCACCAATCCATCCACCAATCCATCCATCCATCCATCCATCCATCCATCCATCCATCCATCCATCCATCCTATCTGTTCATCCATCCATACACCTGCCCACCCATTCATTCATTCATTCATTCATTCATCTGTCCACCAATCTATCCATCCATCCATCCACCCACCCATCCATCCACCACTCACCACCCATCTATCCACCCACACATCCATCCTTCCATTCACCTATCCATCCAGCCAGTCATTACATCTATTCATAATTTTCAAGCCACCTACTCATCTTCTACTTGAGAATCAACTCTTAGACCTCTTTCTAGTCAATCAATTCAGGACACTGAATATCAACACCCTGAAAACCAACCCACTATCTTTTAGGTCACAGGTCTCCGTGAGGTCACTGGGGATAAAGCATCTATTTTATTCACCACATTCCTTTGCCTTCTCATGGAGTTCCCATGTGTAAACTCACCATGATTCATGCTTGCATCCCCTAGGCTGACAGCTCTCAAATCTTTGTGATTTAGGTGATTCTATGAGCCCCATGCCCTGATGTCTGGCAGCCATCTATATACCTCTACCTTTATGCCACAATGGAAGAATCAAACTTAGTTTCCCACACTGATCTTATAACCTTTGTGCAAAGCTATTTTTCTGTCTATGATTCCTAATCACGGATGTAATATCCACTCAGTGTGGAAGCAAGCAAACGGCTCTCATCCTCGACGCTTCCCTTGAGAGCCTGGTCCTGTTGAGTTTACCTTCTAAATGACACATGAACCTTCCTTCTTCTTTCTGCTGCAGTATCCACCAGTCTGTGCCACTATTGCCCGAGTCCTGTACTTCCAGTAGCTTGGGGACCTGCCCAGGTTTCTTGGCTCCTGTCTCACTTCCCTTCCTCTCACTGATCCTAACAGCAAGGGTTCTAGCATCCAAACATGATGTCATTCCTTGGCTCAAATTTTTCTAAAGGCTTCTCATAAAGTTCCAGATCTTAAGATAGTTCGGGTGCCTCTATAATCTCACTTCTCAGTACGTTTCCTCAGCGCTCAGAGACTCCATGAGAGTTTCCCACGCTTCCTGCTATTTCCTCCCTCCAGCCTAAGTCCATTGCCTACTTCCTATTAGTTTTCCTTGACTAGCAAATACCTTGTTCGGAATTTTAGCTATATTCTTGGTCCCCTTGGCAGTTCCCGGTGCCTCCTGTCCTAGTCCCCTCCACTCTGAGTTCCTGTTTCCAGTCTATCTCCCACGACACTGACCTTTCTATAGTCAGTGATGCCAGCATACAGAACACAGTCGGATAGACATTGTGACTGACTGACTGAATAAATGAATGAGTGAATGAATGAACGAATGTAGTACAGCCTAGTGATCATTCATGAAGATATGTCTATGCTGAAGGGGTCTAGCGAGCTCAGAATATGGGGTATTGTTAGATCATGAAAGCAAGGAGTCTCTGAGGGTAGTTGAGGATAACTCAGTTCTGCCTAGGTCACTGGCTCATCTTATTCTATGCCCAGTGTTGGCTCACAGTTGTGAGTGGGACTTCCTGAAGCAGAACTGCTCAGGAGCTAAAAGTCAAAAGTCTAGGGCATCACAACTTACCGGAGAGGATAAAGAAGATGCCAGAGACAAAGGCCAGTATGGTCCGGTGGGGACGGATATGTCCGATGTTGCTCAGAATGAAGCCGATGAACATGAAGAAGAGGCTGACCAGCGGGAAGGGCGTGGCCGAACGAATCATTTCTAATGCAGAGGGCAGAGGGACAGCCTGTCAGTGACCTCCCTACTCTGTCTCACTTCAAGAACTACGTTCTTACAATGTCTACCAATGGATGCTCAAAGTCCTAGTTCCACCCAGTGACCTAAGGGTCTCCTGATGCTGGCAGGGCTTGTTTCCAAGGCAGGATGGGAAGGTCTGACTTCAACTGTCAACGTGGTTACTCAGAGACTTGTCTCCCCTTCAGGCATAAGCTCCGCTCCCAGGAGACTACACTGCCTGTCTATAGGAGAGCTGTGGGGTGCCTGGTCAGTCACATCATCCTGCCTCATCTTCAAGAGACACCCACCATTTCCAAGGGTACAGGTCAGGCTCTGAGTGTTACAGGGGACCGGCACGGGTCTCTTTATTTTTCAATTTATAATCATTTGGGGGTGGTGTTCTACTGCATAATAAAGGATTTGCTCTTTGTCCCAGGTTCCTGAGAGGTAACCTAATTTCTCAAAGGGTATCTTTGTTAGTCACGTGGGGTCCTGAGAGCACCCGATTTTTTTATGCTAACAGGTCACTCAGGATGGAGGCAGGAAAGAACAGCCACACCAATTAGAAAATTGGGGTTTGGGGCCATGTGACATAAGTTTGACCTCTGATGAGGGAAAGGTCCGGACTCTGAGTTTAGTTATTCACACTGTGGTAGATATTAGCCATTATTTAGAGCTGACTTCAAGTCCGCAGGACAAGTGTGTTGGTATATTCACATGGAGTAGTGGACTATTTTGCATAACAGATGTGTTCATGAATGTTTGTATCCAGAGGGTCCTGGAGCCTACTCTCCCAACAGACCAAGATCATGGATCGCATTATAGCATCAAGTTCATGCTGAGGGTCAGAAGACAGTTTGATGAGATTAAGGCCATAAAGTCAGTCTTTATGTAAAGTCCAGAGAGACTGCTTCAGTCAGTGGAGTTCTCCTCCACTTCTGGGGATCAGAGACATAGAGGTTCTAGAAATCTATCTTCATTGCAGGAAAACAAATGTACAGGGCAAGCTCCAGTGAACTACACTAGTATAACCAGCTAAGGCCAAGGGCTCTTGAGAAGATTCTGGATGTCTGACTCTTCCCTTTGCCTGGCTTTCTCTGTCCCATCTGTGGCCCAGGTTAGAATGTTCTAGACACTTACTTAGAACATTGACTGTGGATTCTGACGTCATCTGGGAGTTCATGGGCATCACATACTCGATGGTGAAACAGCGTCCTCGCTCCTCACCTGTGGAGATAAGAAATTACTGCTATTCCCAGGTTCTACTCTAACAAGGATTTGAAGTTAGTACACTCCAAATGTTTCCAGAATCTTTGGGCCTGTGTCTCTGTACTTGGACTAGATAAAATCTCTAGGTAAGTTTTCAACCCTGGATGGTGGCCCCCCAGCAGAAGTAGGGCACATGTCTTGATGTCTCTTTCTGGAGTAAGGACTGAAGCATGTCAAGAGGTCAGCACTATGAACTCTGTGTCCACCAAACATCTGGGTGCCATCTGTTGCTTTTGACTGATGACAGCACATGGCTGTCTCAGATGCACGAGTGTAGATTTTGTGCAGTAACCTTCCATAGCCTTGTCAATCAGACCCTGGTGGCCTCAAGACTCTGCTTCAGGTTAAGCAGAGACAGATGCCACAGCATCTGGGGCAGTGGGAGATGAGGTCAGAGTTGGATGCTGTTCCTAAAGCAGGCTTTACAAAGTGACACAAGGTAGCCATAGTGGAGCTGGAGGTGACCCTTTTGGTATACCTAATTCAAGTCTAGCCTGTCCACCAGAGCCCTAGCACCAAGACAGGAGAAAAGGCTGGGGAAACAAACTGTATCTCTTCTCGATTCACACACAGGTTCCAGGATTCCACAAAAGAAACATAAGGACGTACTGTGGCTATGCTGACTAGAACAGCTTTCCCAGATCTTGTAGGACATGGGGGTCTACTCTTATATAGGGTAGACTCAGGCTGTGATAAAGGGTTTAAGGACAGGGCTCTTGGTTCAGTAACTCACTTGAGAATCCTCAGTGAGCTGAAAGGAAGTCTAAAATCTACATCCTCCCACAGACCTGGAAGGATCCACATTTGTGTTTTCTTTGTGCGGCCATTTCACAGACAGAGGAACAGGAAGCTGCTGAACATTTCCTGTTCCTTAAACTTGTGGATGTCAGTGAAGTAGAAGTCTAGATGCATTTAAGCTGCCAGAATCTTCACTTCTGGTGTTTGCAACGTGTCAATAATAAGTGTGTCTTGCAGTTTCATAGGGAGGATTATGCACAATCAATAACTTGAGGCGCTAATGAAAGGCCTGCACAGGTGATTCAGGTCTGTGAGGTGTCATTCAGCACTGGGAGGCAGAGGCTGGGAACGCCAGGCTTGCACGGATCTTTTAGGAAGAAAGCAAGCTGTGGGAGCTGAGAGAGCTTGCTCAAGAGGACATTGTGAATCAGAGTCTGAGTTTGAGTCTGTGGTCTGGTGGTCGCTTGCACTGCCTCTGGGCTGTGGAGATTGTCTATGGTGAACTGTCTACTGGCACCTTCTGGTTGTCTCTAAGTAGGGCGAGATCCCCTTGGGGCAGGTATTCCCCAGAACAGGACTGTCCTTACCAGCGAGGAAGCAGACCCGCCAGAGGCCCGAGTGCAGGGACATCTTGACCTCCGTGCTCTGATTCTGGGGAAGAATTATGCCTTCTTCCAGGTATAGCCAGTAGTCCGTGCTGACGGCAATGCCCAGCAGGCCCAGGCCGCAGACGGCAAAGACACTACTCAGCAGGGTCAGGGCCTTCCTCCCACAGGCGCTCATCTTCCTGGATGGTGACTGGGCAGCAAAGAGTGCTGTCTCACCGAGGGCAGAATGGGCTATGGGGAAGAGAGAGGGTATCAGCTGGAGGCGGGGAGCAGTAGCTGAAGTCAGTCTTCTCCGAGTCAGTAGATGAATAAACATCTAGGCCACTAGTGTCCAGACCATCTCCTCTTAAGGGTGACCCTCTCCCTTTTCTCCTCAGGAATTCACAGATTTATCTTAAGGCTACTGTATCTATTCCCTTGTCTTCCGAGTTCCCCTTACTACACATGAACATTCATCTATCCACCTATCCACCCACTTACATATCATCCATCCCTCCATCCCTCCATCCATCCATCCATCCATCCATCCATCCACCCATTCATCTATCCATCCACTCATTTGTCTGAACGTCTGCCTACCCACCTAGGCATCCATGCATCTATCTATCCACCCATTTATCCATCCATCCACTCATTTGTCCATCCATCCCCACTCATTTGTCCATCCATCCATCCGTTCATCCATCCATCCATCCATCCATCCATCCATCCATCCATCCTTCCTTCCTGATTAGATTTTGAGCCACTGTGGAAACACACCTCTGGGTATACTGTAAGGATGTTTCCAGAAAGATTTAACTGGCTTAACACACTCTCCCTTAAGTTGCTTTTGCCATGTATTTTGTTACAGAAATGAAAAAGTTAACTTATTTGCAGAGAAAGCTTAGAGTGTGACCTGAGCCTAGAAGAAGGCAGACAGAGCCACCTCTATAAAAGATGTAAGCCTAGGGTGACAAGGACAGGGGTTGAACTATAGCAGTCCTGCCCATGGTGTGGGCGGCTTTGAGTCCACCAGGCACAAGACCCTACCCAGGGATGATGTCATGCCTTGGCTGAGATCTAAGCATAGGTGGCTGCCAAGACACCTGAAAAGCATCAGAAACCAGGTTTGGCTGTGAAGTTGAGCTCACCGCATAGTGTCATGAGGTGATATTAGTGTTCTTTGCCTGGAGGGGTCACTCAGGTCCTGATCCCACCCACAGCAGCAGTCCTACCCTAGCAGTTGACCATGGGAATGTTGGGAGAGCTACGGTATGGGCCACATGCTGGCACTCTGGAGGAGTATAAAGTCTGCAGGGTGGGAGAGCATGGGTCGAGAAGGCCCTACAAGCCTTTCTGTATTGGCTCTGACAAGGAAGAGGGAAGTGAAATGTCAAGTCATTCGCTACGCAATGCAGTGAGGTTTGGAGCAATAAGTCTAAGGAATATTCTGGGGGCGGGGAAGAAGGCATCAGGAGGCGCTGTATCTTGGTTTGGAAGAAGTGCATTGCATGACAACCACTTTAGTTTCACTTACTCCAAACTTCCCCAGACTTATTTGGGCACAAAATGAGGGCTCCAGGAAACCCCCTTTGAGATCCATGCTCCTCAAGACCAATAAGACCTGTTCTGATCCCCCACCCCCACCCCACCCCCTAATTGCTGGGGGATTAACGGTCACGGCGGACAGGACTGTAGTTTGCAAAAGGCAAAGCTGGACCTGGTGTTATTATTATTCAGTAACAATGCAATAAAGCCCTGCTTTTCTCAGAGCAGACAGACCAGGGCATCTGAAATACGACAGCTATTGCCCAGCCGAAGCTGAGCAGCCAATTTTAATGTTGAGCTTGGCAGAGATGAGAAAGATTTGGGTCTTAGAGATTTGGGAAGATGAAAGTGGAGAGGAGATTGGATTGGAATCAGTAAAGCAAAGCATAAAAGAAGAGACTGAAGGTGACCTTGCCTGTGGACTCCACAGGAGCAAACCCCAAGAGTCACCTCCCTTTCTGGAGAACATGGCGACTGTACAGCAGGTGAAAGGTAACATTGTTAGCAATTGCAAACATATTTATGTGTTTATTGTGGCATCATATTTATTTATAAAGTACTAACTATTAACTATAGCACAAAGCCATCACCAAACCTTCACAGTAGCCCCATGAGGAAGTAATTAACATTAACTCCCATTTCCCGGATGGGGAAACTGAGGCTCAGAGGTGTCAAGCAGCCCACAGGATATCCTAGCAGGCAGAATGGATTGAAATCAGGTCTAATTCCAAGCTCTGTGCCTAGACTGTTACTGTAAAAATGAACAGGCCCAAAGAGTGTTGAGGTGGTGGAGAAATGGGAAAAGAGGGTTTTCAGCAGTCTAGGAGTGCATAAGACATGGGTCTTTAGAAAATAGTCTAAGTGACCAAGTATTACATAAGATTAGAGAAACATGTTTTAGGGCTTCCTATTGGGCGCCTCTGGGGTGTAGCTTCTGGTGTCATTTCCATGGCGGGCCACTGTGGCTCAGCACTTCTGATTCTGAAAACCACATTGTAAGCAACAAGACTAATATTTCCCTCCACCCACGTCTGCCAATCAGGTTCCAGAAGGTGGAGGGGTCTGAGATGACCCAGCCTGCTAATTCTGAGGAACTGAAAGATCAATATACAGACAGATCTTTTATGAGAGTTCTGGGGATCAAAGTCAGCTTCTCAGGTTTATTCCATAAATGTCTTCCTCATCACACCATCTCCCTTGCTCCGAGTCTGTGCTTGTGACGTCTGCTTCTCGGTCTCCTGACTCTCATCCCTCTGCAGTCAGAGCATTTCCACGTGGTCAGGCTTCTGCTAAACGAGTAGTCTTTGTTTGTTGAGCATTCTAAGGTAAACATCTCTTACATGGTAACAACTTGTAGAAATTCTCTACCTCTCTCATCAGGAAAATATCACAGACTCAGAAGATGCTTCAAGTAATAAAGCTATGTGTGTTTTATGTTCTTTATACATTTCTGTGCTCCACACAGCTTCTAAAAGAACACACGTCATTTCTATAGCCAGAGAAGAACATGAAATTAAAGATTAGGGACATCAATTCTCTGGCCACTCCTGTGAGAAAAGTGAGGGGTGCCGGCCCACTCCTGTGCTGAGGATATCACGATGCAGTGTCATCCTTTGGAAACTGGGGCCCTGGAGCAGAGCGGTTTTGCACAGTTTATGATGATTACCGGTACCATTACCTCTAAGTATTAGCTTGTTAACGATCAGGAATTAACTGCCACTAATTATCATCCATGACTAGCAATTAGAGAGAAATGTCTTGCGGAGATTAAATCACTAATGGTACATTTCCCTGCCCAAGCCAGTCATGAAGAACTCTAGGATGGAGTGCGCAGGGACTCGGGGTAGGTGAGGTAGTAGGTATAAAGGATTGTGGGAAAAACAGATGGGGTTCAATTGGGGAACAGCAGAAAGTCAATCAAATGAAGACGCCGAGGGTCAATATTCCCAGCCGGTTCAGAGGAACCCCAGTAGAGCTTCAGTGAAGAGTTTGGGGAGTAGGGGCTGTAGACAGGGCTTTGGAGCTGGCTACAGCTAGTCCTTTGAGCTGATTCGCTGACTCAGCACCACTGTGGTCAGCAGCCAGCAGGAGAAAGTAACTAGAGGGTGCCTAGTGGGTCCTGATCCCCTGCCTGCTTTCTACGAGAATGTCTACATTGTTTTCTAGGGGACTTAAAAACTGATCACAGGGGCTGGAGAGATGGCTCAGCTTTAGAAGTACTTACTGCTTTTGCACAGGACCTGGGTTCTGTTCCCAGCACTCACATGAGGGCCCACAACAATCTGTAACTCCAGGTTTAGGGAATCCACTATCTTCTGGCCTCTGCAGCATCAGGCATGCACGTGGTGCACATACGTGCGTACAAACAAGCAAAACACGCACACACATGAAATAGAAATAAACTCTTTTTTAAAATGGTCATAAATTATTTGTTATTCTTTGAATTCACAGAGATCCGTCTGCCTGTCTTTTGAGTGCTGGGGTTAAAGGTGTGTCCCACTACCACCTGGCTAATTATTTGCATTGAGAAGTGGGATCTGTGTTTCTTTTCACTGTTTTCTAAATCTAGACATGTTTGTGACTGTTCTGATTAAGAAAGTACCCAAGAATGATGCTACGGGCCTTTTGGGGCCATGTAAAGATACTGGATATTCTCTGGAGCTGCCTCAGGGAGAGTGGCGTTCATGGATAATGATCAACCTGAGGTCACCATGCTTTAAAGTGGGGTTTCTCAACCTACTGAACTTTGGAGATGGAAAATCATTTGTCATGAGGGCCAATCATAAATATTGTAGGATTCGTAGGAACAACCTTATCCTTCTTATTACTAGATGCCAGTGGTACCTGAGTCCCGACTCATGAAAATCCTTCTCTACAGGAAACAAAACAAACAAACAAACAAAAATCCACCTCACTGGGACCCACTTTCAGGCTAGCACAGATGCTATGATTGACATTGCTGAACTTCACACCAATAGCCAGCATGTGCTACCTAACAAATACCAGCTTTCCTGTCTCCTCTCTCGCTTCCACAACACCAGTCAACTGAATAGACGCTAGGTCTCTATCCTCTGGAGAGTTAAACTGCTCTGTGTAATGATACAGGAGGCCTTCATGGTGGGGAAAGTAGCATCTCTGAGGACACAGATGAAGAATATCCAAATGTATACAGAGTGCTGAATACCAAGCACATAGGGGCTCAGAAGACACCATGTCTCCTGAAACCTAAAGACCTCAGCATCATCCTGTGCTTCTCTCTCCAAACTTCCTCCATCTTGGTTGGAGACACCTTCCACCAAATGATCAAATAGCTTCTGGCTGAGGAACTGCCAAGCAGCTGGTTCTCCCTGCTGGATTACCAGTCTCTCTCTGATGAATTGATGATGCTCTTCTTAGGAGTTGAGAATTGCTGGGTAAGGATGTACCGTCCTTCAATAAAAAGGATGCAAAGAGTATGCTTTCCAAATTTTAACGCACTTTATTCTACGACTAAGCCATGGCCAGCTTGGCTATGTCAGGAACTAAGGCTATCGAGCGGAGGATATAGAGCCCCAGCAAACCCCATCACACAGCGCCACTAAGGCTTATGGAAAGAGGGTGATGGTTATTAAAACCCCTCCCACACTTGGTGTGGCAAGAGGTAGTTAATCAATGGGTTTTCACGGAGACCAGGAAGCATTTTGGACAAGCAGCAAGGGCTGATGCCCATTGCCCGTAGACATCTAGCTGGGGTCAAATGACCATGACTTTGCTGAAGGTCCAGCAGAAAGCCTTGTGATGGTTCTTCACTGTGACCTGATGGGATTTGGAATCACCTAGGGATCAGACCACTTGCCACATCTGTGAGGGCATTTCCAGAGAGGTTCAGCTGAGGAGTAATGTGGGCATTGCCGTCCTAAGGGCTGGGCTCCTAGACCCAATAAGAGGAAGGGGAGAAGGTGAGCCTGGGATCAGGACTTGTCTTACTTACGGATGAACCTTCAAACTACAATAGACCGTGCCCCACACTGTGAGTTAAATCCACTCTCCCTTTAGGCATTTTGTCACAACATCGAAAATGCACACCACTGTGTTACTGTCTCTGCAGAATTTCTCTGGGCAGCTTAAAATTTTCTACGCATAAAATTGGGACCACATCACACACACACCTCATGTACACACAGTATAGCTTGAAGTTGTTTTACTTAACATCAGCATTTTGCATATTTTAATAGCTTCAGAATTCATATTCTCCGATTTGCATCTGCTTAAAGCAAGATAGCCATTTCCCTACTGCAGAATGGTTATTTTCAAATCTGTCCTTATTACAAAAATCAATGAATAAATTTACTCATCTCTAACTATCAAGGGGACATTTGCAAATAGTTTTCTTTGGGATAAATTCCTACAAGTGGGATTTTTGGGAGGAAAGAAACCATCTTAGCAATCTTAAAAGTATTATCAGACTTACCCTGAAAGCTTCCAAAGGGCCTGCTACCCAAGACACAAGCAGAGGCCTTGCTGTCAGAGACGTCAGAGTGAAAAGTTCTCCTCTGGATGGATTGACCCAGAACTTGGCCTCTGGGCTCTGCTCAGCCAATGCTGTCTGGTGCATTGGTGAGGTATGCCAGAGTAAGGATTCTACACTACCCTAGATGATCTGGGAAATGTCTAGGCTTCCCACATAACAAGGAATATGGCTTCCATCAGTGCTAATACATTAACCAAACGTCCAAGTGTTGAAGGTGGAGTCCTCTGGACAGTGAAGAACTTTTAAGAAGTGGCAGAACTTTTAGGAGGTTGAGCCTAGAGAGGTCTTCAGTGATTGGGGTTTTAGTCCTGAAGGGGATACAGGACCTCAGTCTCCTCTTCCCTTTTCTTTGAGAAGAGCTGCACACTCTACCACAATATGTTGCTTCACCACAGGCCCAGAGTAATGAAGACAAGCGTTTATGGGCAAAAATTTGCAGAACTGTAGGCCAAAATAACTGTTTCTAAAGAGAAAGGGTTGATCAACTTTGGGTGACAGAAAACTGACAGACATAATCAATGACTTGGTCAATATTCTTGGCTTAGCAATTATAAAAGTACCACCAGAACCACTCTGACCAATATACTTTCTAGGATATCACCACCTGTGTGACAGACAGCCACAGATATCCAGGCCAATCAGCTGGAAAAAGCAGTATTAAAAACAATCCAGCCAGGTATGGTCTAAAGTCCTAGCACTTCGGAAGATGAGGCAGTAGGATTGGTGTGGATTTGATGCTATCCTGTGCTATTCCCGTGAATTCTGGGCTAACCTGGGCTACAGGGCTGATCCAGTCTCAAAACCAAACCTGTTTAAAACAAGAGAATCCAAGGGTTGATATAAGTGATTTGATGCAAAAAAAAAAAATAGCCACATAGGAATAGCAGCCAAATAGAAAAGATAATAGTAGATGGGAAAATATTATCTATGTAGCAACAGAATAGTAAAGTGTTGGAACTAAACAGTAAGTTATGAGCTGGTGCTATGAAAAAAATACAGGACAGGCTCAGTGCATATACTAATTTGTTTCTCTATTGCTGTGGTAAATTCTACGACCAGTAGCAACTTGGAGAGAACGAAGTTTGTTTATTTCAGCTTACAACTCTCTCAGGACACATTCCATCACTGAGGAAAGTTGGGGTCGGAACTCAAGGTAGGAACCTGGAGGCAGGAGCTGATGCCAAGGCTGTGGACGATGCTGCTTACTGGCTTGCTCCCCATGGCTTGCTCGGACTGCTTTCTTATAGCACCCGGGATCACCTGCCCAGGAGTTGTACTATCCACAGTGGTCTAGACGCTTCCACATCAGTCATGAATCAAGAAAGATTTGCATCAAGTTGACAAAAATTGACCAGCAAGTAAGGCCATTGTGTGAGCATAAGGACTTGAGTTTGGGTCCCCAGTCCCCACATAAAGCCAGATGTGCTTGCACATCTGTAGTCTCAGAACTCCTATTGTGATATAGGAAGCAAACACAAGAGAGTTCCCAGAAAGCTTGCTGGTCAGGCAGCCTGGTGTACCCAGCAGTAATGAGACCCTGAGCAAACAGAGTGGAGGAGAGGAGTGATCCCTGAGGCCCTCTGTCATATGACCACCCATGCTCACATATGAACACACACACACACACACTCACACACACATACACAAAATAACTTTACTGAAAAATATAAACAATATTGATAAATAAAATACTTTATATAAAAAAGGATTTCATAGAACGTCTCTCCCAAGGTAATTATTAATTCAATGTAATGAGCTGTTCTTATTTTTATTATTACTTTAAAATGTACTTATTTTTCTTTTATGTGTATGGATGCATGTATGTGTGCCACAAGATGCCAGAAGGGGGCGCTGTGTCCCCTGGAGTCACAGAGTGGTTGTGAGCTGTCACTGGGTGTTAGGGGCTGAACCTAACACCATTCATCTTCAAGAATGGCAGGTTTTCTTAACCACTGAGCCATCATTCCAGCCCCTACAGGGAGTTCTTCAGAAGATGTCACGACTCTGGGCATAGCCTAGAGGGGGAATCTCTTGCAAATAGCCAGGGATTTATTTTAGGGATGAGGACACATGAGTAGGGAATACCAGGCAATTATCCTCGTGGCAGAGTTACCGTAATAAAAACAGTTTGATTCTGCTGAGGGGGGACGACATCAATGGAAATTTTAAAAGCTATTTTTGGCTGTGATTAAGTAGCTTGTTAAAAATAGACATTTCCAGCTATGAATAACTGGCATATATTAGGCAAATCCTCCTGCTGAAAATAACTAGAGGAGTTGGGTTAAATATAAAAATAAAATAAAATAAAATATAACAAAAAGTTTGAAGATGTTGGACAGTAATCAAGAAAACCAGTATTTCCGAGGTCAAAGGGTGAAGACAAAGGAGACGCACTGAGATGGGCAGGGCATTTTGGGCCGTTTTCCCATTTAAGTGGAGCACCTGCCGGTTCACAAGGGTGTGAGTCTGAGAGGCTGAGTCCAGGCCTGTGCAGATCTTTCTGTTGTCCATTTCTATTGTGGGATCAAACTGAGAGCTCAGCTCAGCTCACCAAGGAGGACAGGCCTAAGAAACAGTCCAGATTTCCCAGCGTGGGTCCTGGGAAGGAACAGATCTGCCTCTGCAAAGATTGAAAACCATCTTCAACCTAGCTCATCCATGACCAGATGCAGGTGGTCCTCTGTGACGGATGTCAGAAATGCAAGGGAACACCTATGGTTTTCCTATGTGATGCCCTCGATGGAAAGTCAGCAAACTCATCCAGAGGTGGGGCTGAGATACTGAAATGAAGAAAGTCAGAACTAACACGATAACGCTTTTCATGTTCTTAAGCCAAGTATTCATCAACATGGACATTTGTACTCTTGGCATCGAAGGCAAAACAGGAATATCCTTAGATAAACAAAACCAGGAAATGGGTTATCCACAAATTTCCATAAAAGAAATGCCAAATGAATTCCTGTGTGTGTGTGTGTGTGTATGAATGTTCACATGTGTGTATATGTACATGTCAAAGTGTAGAGGCCAGAGGTCAACCTTGGGTGTCATTTATATGAAGCTGTTTCCTTTGTTTCTGAGGCAGTGCCCACTTTTGTCTCTGTGAAACCGTGCGGCTCTTTCATCTGATCCACACATTTTACGCCGTCTCCCGTCCTCAGCGACACACAGTGAGCGATTAGACAAACACAGCTGCCCCTGGAGTCTTCCGTTTCGATGGATGACTCCCAGTACCACCATCCTTGAAGCACTGGCGCAGACTTTCCTTTGGACTAGGTCTCAGCCCATTCACAGGGCACATCAGGGAGGCTGGCTATCAAGAGAGACCCAGCAGCCTTCCAAGCACCAGACCCATGAAGAGAGCCACCACCCTGACTTCTGAGGCAAAAGCAATGGATTTTTTTTTTTCTTATTGCTGTTTCAAAAAAGCCCAACCCCCTTCAGGGGAAGCGACATCACACAATTACCTCCCTCCTTTAAATCAAATACAGCGGCAGCAACTGCAAGCTCCATAATTCAGCGACATGAAGTCTTAATTGTCGCCAATTAGAAGCCAGCTCCCGTGAACTTGCCGGCTCACACCTCCAGCAACCCAGAGCAGCATCTAGCACCCGTTTCCCCCGTGGCTACAGGGTGTGAGAAAAGCCAGTGAGAAATGGAAAACAATTTTTGTACCCCACGACCTAATAAATGTAGACAGGAAAATGTGCAGACTTGATCTAATTCTGGTGACAACAGGCATCCATCAGATGTAGGCTGCCATTGCCGGCTGAGACGGCCGGGCCACACTGTTTACCCTTCCTCAGAACCCCAGCAGTGGGCTTGCAATCCCCTCGGCTGTGTGCAGCCCTGCCTCCCACCGGCTGAGGTTTATTGGACCAGGACGTGTGCTAAGCACAGTTTCGAGCTGTTTGCACATATTAACTCTGTACCCTCCAGTAACCCTTTGTTGTACAATACAAAGAGATTAAGATGATGGTTCTTCACAGGCTGTTCGGAGTTAAAGGAGCTAACAGTCCAGGTCAGTGAGAGACCCTGTTTCAAAATCAAGGGGACAGTGCCTGAGGAAGGACACCTGGGGTTGACCTCTGACCTCCACATACACACACACACACTCGAGCATGTGTGCATTCACAAACACACACATAGACATCTAAAGCCATGTGCATCTGCATGCATACAAGCATGCACACTCACACACATACTCACACACACATGTACGCGCACAGAGTATGGCAATTCTAGCTTAACAATATAATTATATACGTGTCGCTTAGTATCTTTTTATTATTATCAGAAGAGGAAACAAGCAGTAATATTGTTCGTTTGTAATTATCAACATAATTACTTCTGGTATATTTAAAATTACTTTATGGGACTTAATTTTCTTATGTGGCTTCATTTGCTTGGAGCGTCCTGGAAGGAGAGAGTCAGGTAGTTCCTCTGACAGTAAATGCTCTGTTTTTGTTTAGCTGGGTTGTTTTTACCTTTCTGACTGCTTCAGATCCCACAGGTACCTTCGCTGGCTCTGAAATTCTTAGTGGGTGGCACCCCCACTCTGTCTTCCAGCCTTGCAAAATGTGATGTTCGAGGGAGATTCAGGTCTGTAGCTTAGTGTGTGTGCGTGTGGTGGGGTAAAAATACCTCTTACGTTTTTCGCCCTCTTGCTGTTTCCACAATGCTCTTTTTTTTCCCTCTTAAAGATGTATTTTTATGTGCATTGGTGTCCTGCCTGCATGTCTGTGTGAGGGTGTCAGATGCTTCGGAACTGGAGTTACAGACAGTGTGAGCTGCTGTGTGGGCCACTGGACTCAAACCTGGGTCCTCCTAAAGAACAGCCAGTGCTCTTAACTGTTGAGCCGTATTTCTATCCCCATCATGATGCCCTTTTTGTCTTTGCTTGTGTTGCGTCTAGATGTGGTTGCATAAGTCACCTCTATGATGGTTATTCCCATCCTTGCTTTTAGGTGCAGAGCTTGGGAAGTCCCTGCACAGCTAAAGTGTGTGTGACCAAGGATTTGAAACCAACCCTGTGGTCCCACCAGCATTTGGGTTCTGCTGACCTCTGTTCACCACAGCTTGGCTCCTGCAGGGCTCCAGAGGCTGGATGCCATGTCCCACTTGGGTGCCCAGCTTGGGAGCACTCTCCTGAAAGGCAGAGATTGCCCACTGACAAGCAGAAACTTTGACCCAATTTTCTTCACCATGGTCAGCACCTTGCCTGGTGTAAAAGCGCTGATGGCTTTGGTTTTTCCCCTTAGGCTGAGTGTCGCTCAGGTGGTTGGACAAGTCAGATGCTTTCCTTAAAAAACAGTGTTGCAAAGGAAGAAAAGGAGGAGAGAGGTCAGAAGAGGATGAAGAGGAAGGAGAGAGGAAGAGGAGGTGGGGCGGGTGTCCATGGGTGGGGGGAGGAAGGGCAGAAGAAGGAAGAGGAGATAGAGGAGGAAGAGAGAGGAGACAGGGGCAAGAGGATGATGGGGAAGAACAGGAAGAGAAGGAATAAAGGAAGGGAAGGGGACAGAGGAAGAGGAGGAGGAGGAAAAGGAGGTGGGGAGAAGGAGGAGGCTGATGAATGTCCCCGATGGGTAGGAAGCTATTCTTGATTACTCCCCGGCCTCCCTTGATGATTAGAGTCAATATTTATGTCTCAAGATCAATCAATCAATCTCTCTCTGTCTGTCTCTGTCTCTCTGTGTCTCTGTGTCTCTCTGTGTCTGTGTCTCTCTGTCTCTCTCTGTGTGTCTCTCTCTGTCTCTCTGTCTCTGTCTCTCCCTCTCCCTCCCCCTCCCCCCTCCCCCTTCCCCCTCCCCCTCCCCCTCCCCTTCTCCCTCTCCCTCTCCTTCTCCCTCTCCCTCTCTCTCTCTGGCAATCTGTGCCCATTTCTCTTTCCAGGAAGATAGCAGGGAGTCCTGAGAAGAGAAACCAGCCTGGCCTGGCTTTAGAGATGCTCCCTGCTCAGCCTGGTGTCCTCCTGAAAGCAAGGCTGTGTGTGCTGCAGAAAGACTTGCAGACAATCAAGTGTGGCCTTGTCTGCTATGAAGCACGGCCACACAGCTATAAATACCTCCTCCAGAATGGCTTTCCTGCCTCCAGCCTTTTTCCCTATAAATCAGTGTGCTATAGTATGTAGGACACATGCCCGAGCCCCCCTTCTCTCCACTGCTCTGCATCCTCACCTTCTCCCACATGCTCCAGCTTTCCTTCACAGGGTTCAAGTGTCAAACAGAAAAGCTGCACAGGTTTCTAGGGGTCCAGGAACAAATCTCAGACTCAGTTTCCAGTCCCCTGAGGGCTGGGAAGAATAAGAAACTGATGTTCTAGCCCCTCAGGCTGAGAACCTTGAGAGATGAACAGGAATAGAAAAAGCTTCCAGAAGATGCTGGGTCTCTCTAAAGAGTGAGTTCTTGACTTGAGTTTCCTTTCCTTTTCCCATAGCTGTAACTTACGATAAAAACATGACCGAGTAAACCTGGGGCCTCCAGTGGCCTGGTGTGGATCGTGTTCCCGTGATGGAGGAAGCCCAAGGCCACAATGGGGCAAAACAAATCCATTGACTCCCATAGTTCTGGAAGATGGCCCCATGGCCCCCTGGGATGCCTTGCCTGGGACCCACGTCTCCAGTCCGTGTCCTTAGCAGGTGCCTTATACCTCTTGATGTATCCAGTTGCTTAGAGTCGTTTAAAAGAAATCTTTATCTCTCCTGACTGGGTGACAGAATTAAAGCCCTGAGGAGCAAAGGCAGAACCCAGATAGGGGAAGCATTCACAACTCACTGGGCCCCTGGGTAACTCCTGATGACAACAAGGTGGGGGAAGGCAGGGGGCTGCCCCCTTCCCCTTCCTCAGCTGACAACACCATCTCACAGGCCCCAGAGCCTCTGGGCATCTGAGAGAATTGGTCTGGAAGGGTCTGTAGGAAGGCAGGCAAGCGTGAAGCTCTGCCTCGTGCCTCAGCCCCAGGACGGCCGTCTGGCTCCTACTTCTGTCCTAGCAGGGCCCCTCGGGCATCTTGCTCAGCCTCTCCATCTCATGGATGATTCAGGACCGACTCTCTGCACAGAGTCGGTATGAGATGCTCTCGGCACATGGCAACCTTCACTCCTGCATCGGGAGAGGATATGGATGTTGACCCTTGAGGAACTGGAACAAGAAGGGTGGGTACAGCCACCCAACACCTGATTTAGCATGGAACAGCCACCCAACACCTGATTTAGCATGGAACAAGTCAGATGCCAGAGTGGGATGAGGCAGGGTGGGGCAGAGTGGAGCAGCACAGAAATCGACAGAAGGAAAGGTGTGCTTCCCAATGGGTCAGCTGAGGAACCTAGAGTAGAGGGGTCATTGTGTCCTGGCCCTCTCTCAGAGCCTGGTGGGATGGGACAAGACAGAACCTTTCCAGCAATAGTCCCAAGAAGATAGCTCAGTGGGTAGCGAGCTTGCCATACAAGAATGAGGAGCTGAACTGGGATCCACAGAACCCAGAGAAAGCTGGCCGTAGGCGCTTGCATCTCTAAGCCCAGCATCCTACTGCGAGATGGAAGTGGAGTCAGCCTGCCTCTCAGCCAGCCTGGCTTCCATGGCAGCAAACTGGAGACGGTGTCTCCAACAAGGTAACAGGCAAGGACCACTACCCTTGGTTGTCTCTGATTCCCATGTGCATGCTGGGGCACATGCATGTTCACACACACGCACAGACACACACACCATGCACCCGTATATTATTAACATTGTTTTTACCTGTACCCTTTACATTTATTTTTTAGTGTGTGTGCCGGTTAATATTGTCAACTCGGCAGGATTCAGAGTCACTCGGGAGATAAAACCTTTGAGTGAGCGTATGATGGGGTGTCTATCATGGGCTAACTGAGGTGGGAGGAGCCACCCGAAATGTGGATGGGATCCAGGACTGAATAATAAAGAGAGACTGATGGTCGGATCACTGGCATCGGCTCTCTGCTTCTGACGGCCGCACTGTGAGAGCAGCTGCCTCACGCACGCTGTGTGTGCTCCTCACAGGACAAACTGCACTTGCAAATGTAAGGACAAATAAGTCTCCCTTCCTCTCTTCTTCTTCCTCCCTCTCTCCTTCCTTCCTTCCTCCTTCCCTCCTCATTCCTTCCTCCCTCTCTTTTCCCCTCCTTCCCTCCTCCCTCCCTCTCTCCCTTCTTCCTCTTCTCTTTCTCTCTCTTTCCCTCCTCTCTCCCTCTTCTCTTCCTCCATCCCTCCCTCTTCCCTCTCTTCTTCTCTCTTTCCCTCCTCCCTCCTTCTCTCCCTCCTTCTCTCTTCCTCCATCCCTCCCCTTCCATTTTCCCTCCCTTCTTCCTCCCTCTCTCCCTCATTCCCTCTTCCCTTCCTTCCTGTCTTCCTCTCACTCTCTCCCCCTCCCTCCTTTCCTCTCTCCTCCCCTCTCTCCCTCTCTCTCTTCCTCCCTTGATCAAAATAACCAATACAGTATGGTCATAGGAAAAATTGTAAATTATGGTACATTCCATTTCTGCTGGCTTAGAGACAAGCCAATCAAGGATGTGTTCTCTGTCTCTAGCAGTAAACTTATTTCTTCTAGTTTTAACAGAAATTTAGCTTATGAATCCATTTCTTTAATAGCATAGAAATGACAAAAATAAATTAGGGAACTAGAGGGCAGAGCAGTGGTTGCTGGGTTGGGGTGAGGGCGAGAGGGATGGGGAGAGGCAGGTTGTGGTCAGAAAAGAGCCACATTCTTGGGGTGAGGTGAGTCTGTATCTTGACTGTATAGATGCCAGATCTTGATAGAGATGTGCTCTAATTCTGCAAGATGTTCCCACTGAGGATGGGGGTGGGCATGGGAACAAGGCACATGAAGTCACTACATGTTTACTGTAATTGTATGTGATTCACAGTGACCTCAAAACAAAGGGTTAGGCTCTAAGAAGGTGGCTCAGTGGTTACACACTTGCAGTGTTAGAGAGGGGACCAGCTCTTGGATCCCTTGAGCCCATGCATGGCAGCCTCAGAAGGCAGAGATTAAAGATCCCACAGCAAGCTATCTATGGAGAATAGTCATCTGAATGATCTCTGGGTTTGATTGAGAGACACTGCTCCAATGAATAAGGTAGAGGGGCTTCTGAAGACAGTTGGTGAGGACAAGTAAGGATTCATGACATCCACCTCAGCTCTCCACATGTGTTCTCTCCCTCCCTCCCTCCCTCCCTCTCTCTCTCTCTCTCTCTCTCTCTCTGCGCCTCCCTTCCTCTTTCCCTCCCCCCTCACACACACACACACACACTCACACTTGCCCACAAACATGTAAATATGTAAACAGTACACACACACACACACAGAGAGAGAGAGAGAGAGAGAGAGAGAGAGAGAGAGAGAGAGAGAAGTTAAAAAAAATAAATGAAAGGGTTAACTGTGAAAAAGTCCCTTCCAAATCCAAATCCTAACTTTGGCAGAGACAGCATAAAACAGTAGACCTCGTTTGGAGAGTAGTTTGGTCAAGCACTAAGCATCGTCATTTCTCTTGGTTCCAACAGCGCTACCCCTGGGAGTTGCTGCCACGGGAATAAATATGAACAAAAGGACAAAGTGCACAGAGATGTTGACTCACTCTCCCTTATTACAGCCAAGAGCACAAGCCAGCGATGCGCATTCTCTAAGGAAAGTTACATGACATACGGCATGGCCATTCAGCAGGCTACTGGGTAGCCATGGCTAATGACATACGGCATGGCCATTCAGCAGGCTACTGGGTAGCCATGGCTAATGTTTGTGAGATGATGTCAAACAACAAACAGCTGGGCTCACCTTTAATCCCAGCATTGGGGAGGCAGATGCATCTGTGAATTTGAGGCCAACCTGGTCTACAGAGTGATTTCCAGGCTAGCCAGGGCTATATAGTGAGACCCTGTCTCAAACAAACAAACAAACAAACAACTGAAAACAAAAACAAAACTCACCACCAAAAATAGGTAATACTAAGTATCGATGATTAGTTTGTTAAGTCTTAAAACTATCTTTTAGTGAGGAATGACGGGTATAGAAATATGAATGGTGGTTATTACTACTATAAATTAAATTTTAGGCTTCATTATCCTTTCCATGGTTTTATTTAATATATGTTCACTTTATTTGCATCCAATGAAATGAGGTAGCCTTCTATTGCCAGGAGACAATGCCTTCCTTACCAGGGAAGAGGGCAGACAGTTGATGTGCCCCCTGCTGGCTTATCGTGGTGGTGCCACGGCATCTTGAGTTGCCAGGGAGGCACACATTGGATAGACTGGACTCACATTTACTATGGGTAGATCTGGAGGCCATTTCTACCGCAGCACTACTTAGAGAGTTATTGTCTAGGCAGTAGAAAGGAGAATCTGAAACATAGTAGCTTATAGGAACTCTGGCAAGATATTTAAGTCTTCTTAGACTCCTTTTTGTGTGAAGGAGGGAGTTACAATGACTCTGGAGGTATCCAATTGTCTTCCGAAATAGATGCAGCACCTGCAGTTTATGAGTTCATAGCCCAGCCCATCCACTCCAGCATCCAGGATTGTCAGACTTTATTCTTCTCAGGGATGGTGAGAATAACATGGTACCTGGCTTCTCCTCATCTGTGTCTCCATGGTTACCAATTACACAAGGCCTACTCTCACTTATAGTCATATTACTGTTCCTTCTGTTGCAAAATGACTTCGTTTATTTATTTTCCTGATTTTATTAAATTTTTAGAATGTCCTATATAAGTACTGTATTTACATCTTCCCCCGCCCCCTCAACCCTGTAACTCCTCCCATGTCTCCCTTTCTCCCTCTCATGTTCATGACTTCTGCAAGCTGTTGGGTGCATTTAGTGTTGCTCTCATGAGTATGTGTGTAGAGCTGGCCACTTGGGATTGCGTAACCTATCAGGAGACTCTCCTCAGGGAAAGATTCTCCCTGCCTTGGCATCCATTATTCTCCTGTAGCTCTTCGTCCAGGGACGATCCCTTGTGAGACTTCTCCCATTCATGTGAGCATATGCTAGCTGGTGTTGTCTCTGTTAAGGTCTTGTTTAGTCAGCCCTATTGTTGATATTTCATGGGTGCAGCTTCTTTTCCTCATTAAATAAAAGTGTGTGTGTGTGTGTGTGTGTGTGTGTGTGCATATATGTATGTGCAGGCACTCACAGAGACCAGAAGAGGGTGCCAGATCCTCTGGAGCTGGAGTTACTGGAACTTGTGAGCTGTCTTGTGTTGGTGCTGGGATTTGAACTTCCATCCTTATGACTGAGCAGATACTGAGCCATCTCTCCAGTTCCATCCTTGCTCTATTCTTACCAAGTTTGCTACCTTTTCTCATTAATTTATGGGAGCTCTCAAAGTAGTCCAGATATGATATTTGATATATTTGTGAGGAAATTATTTTGGGCAACTTCATGGCTTTCCCCCACATGGCTTTTACCAACTCTTTGTGGTACCTTGTGGGAGCTTTTTAGATTCCAATGTGCTGTACTATTATTGATTTTTGAGTGTTGATCTTGTATTGGACAACTTTACTAAACCTGGCCCTCTTAGATTTTGTGTGTGGATTACAACATCCATGGACCATAAATACTTTGTATTTTTTATTCCAATTCTTTTTTTAAGGGAATTACTTATTTACTTTATGTATATGAGTACACTATCTCTGTCTTCAGACGCACCAGGAGAGGGCATTGGATCCCATTACAGATGGTTGTGAGCCACCATGTGGTTGCTGGGAATTGAACTCAGGACCTCTAGAAGAGCAGCCAGTGCTCTTAACCATTGAGCCATCTCTCCAGCCCTGGATTCCAATTCTTTTATTTTACATTTCTTTCTCTTATCTTGCTGAATTGTAGAATCTCTCACAGATACAAGCAATGGTACTTATCTGATTGGAAAAATTGTCTTGTGTTTTATCACTGACTATAGTATTTATTTAAAATATGGCCCATGGAGGGGAAAGGCTTTCTTGATTTTTGCTAGTTAAATTAAATTTTTTATTTATAACATGTTGATTTTTAAAAAATCAATTTCTGCATTTCTTGAGAGAACACGTTTATTTTCTAGCATTAAGCATCCTTACACTCTGGGGGGGGGGTCTAGCTTTCTGTTCTTATTTCAGACATACACACATGTATGAGCACACATACGACGTAATTAGCTTTAGTGACATTTGCATTAATATTGATAAGTAAGGCTGAGCTATAACTGTCAGTGACACCATAAAAGTCATAGAAGAACCACAGAGATACCCTGGCACACAGATGCAGCTAAAGTTCACAAAAGACTGGTAATATAAAGTGTTGGTGAAGACGAGGAACAGCTAGGGGCTGCTGCACATTGTAAGAGAGATTTCCAAGTGGTCTGACTATTTCAGGAAGCGGTCTGGTGGCTTCTTTACCATACAGCTAACCAGTTCCATCACTTCAGGATGGAGTGAAATTTAGAGTCTCACAAAACTCATCTGCAGTTAAGATTAATTCAAGAGAATCCTAATTGTTGCCAGTATGAATATCTCTTATTGGTAAATGGATAAACAACTAAAAGAATTTAAAAAGTGGGTACGAGGGCTTAAACTTTAGTCCTAGCATTTGAAACGAGGCAAAGGCAGGGGAAGAGAGATTTCTGTGCGTCAAAGGTGTAATAGCAAGTCCAAGCCAGCCAGGGTCACACAGTGAGCCCCTGTGTAAAAAACAAGGCATTATGTTAAATTATAATTGAGACACAAAGGAGCACATCCTGTCTGATTCCCCTTTGCGTGACACTGCAGACGAGGCGAAGCTTTAGGAGAGAGATGAGTGGACCAGGGCAGAAAAGTCACTCGTGGACAGAGAGCTGATTGTAAAGGGGCACAAGAGAACGTGTCTATTCATTGACTGTACTCGAGTAATTGAGAATTTTCACTATGTGTGGACTGTACCTTTTTCCACTATACATTAGCTTCCTAAGGAGGTTTATGCCTTACACGTTTGGAAAAACTTGCCAGTAAAGCCTCATGGAGGGGAGGGTAGCTCAGTAGGTAAAGCATGAGGAGCACGGGGCAATTCCCAGAACACACGCAAAACAGCCAGGCATTGTGGTGCGAGCCCATAATTCTAGTGTTGGGGACATAGAGACAGGGGGATCCCTGGGGATCACTGACCAGCCAGCCAGTGAATTCCAGGCCAGTGAGAGACCCGGTCTCAAAAAACAAACTAGATCACACCCAGGGAACACCACCACAAGGTTAACCTCTGGCCTCCATACAAATGCACAAGTGTGCATACACACATGAGTGTGTACACATACATACACATACACACACACTCACACAAACATGCATGCACACACATGCACTCACATACACACCCACATGCATACACATGTGTATGCACACACACACATACACACACACACACACGCACATATGCCCACACATGCACATATGCAGGCACACTCACACTTCACTGGTCTATATTTGAATGTGGCTCCGTTTGAATTCCTCTCAGTTCTTTTAATGACTACAGCCTATTAAGTCTCTGCTTCTCCTCACATCACCTTTAGGAAAATCACCCATTTTAATCAAAGGTCATGATATTCTCTTATATGTCAAAATTTTTCTACTGGTATTTTAGGTTCACCCCTAATCTTATTCCTAATATTGTTTTTTTGTAAATCTTTCTTGTTTATTTTTTAGTATTGCCACAGATTACTTTACGTAAACTTTGAATTTTAAATCCATTACTCTTGTATGTATGCAGGAAGAGTGTGTGTGAGCATGAGTCACTATGTCAGTGTGTGCTTCTGTGGTTCACATCTGGATCCAGTACACACATATACACACACCCACACTCACTCTTAGACATTTTTTTTGGGTTAGTTTAAATGTCAGATTCAAGGCTCTGAGTTTGGGTTTGCAGGCAATTTTCTCTTAGTAAGCCATCCACACACTTTGAGAACCTCTCAGGTAGGGAGCTGGACCAGTGTGTTTAACTGAGCTCAACACTCAAACTAAGGCCCTTGCTCTACGTTCCTTTCTCTTTCCTGTGGTGTGCCAGGCTTCTCTGCATCGTGAGATAGAGAGACGAAGGAAGTCTCTTTTATCTTTTATCTAGAAAATCTTCTTCATTTTCCAATGTGCTACAAAGAGCAGAAAGAATTTCTCCAGTAGGCGGTGTATACACATCTATTTGTGTGTGTGTACGTACCTATGTGTGCACATTCATGTATACATGTGCATAAGTATATACTTATTCATGTGACTACATATATGTGTGTACATGTCTGTATGTGTATTGTAATTTTTAAATTCATAAATGTCACCAGGTGTGGCGGTGCGTACCTTTTATCCCAGCACTACAGAGGCAGAGGTAGGCAGGGCTCTGTGAGTTTAACACCAGCCTAGCCTACATAATAATTTCCAGGCTAGGGTTACATAGGCTCTATCTCAAAAAGAAAAGAGAAATTAACAAATGTTTAATTTTTATTCATTTTTAAATTAATTTAAGAATTAACAAGGATAGAAACAAATAAGGAACTTTATGACCAGCCCTCATGGCCACGGATTTGAACAACCATGATCTGAAAATGTTTTCTCAACCGTGTCTGCAGTGAATATGTCCAGACTCTTTGAGATACTGCTCAGGAAAGAGTGCAGCTGTTGATGGTGTTTGCTCTGTAATGCTGCTATCAATGCTGTCGAAAGGATTTTAGATACACAGGAGGATGGCATGTGTACCTGTGAATATGCCACCATTTATGAGCTTGGGCATTTTGGGACTTGAGTTTCTCTGAGGATCCTGGAAGTGTCCCCTCACCCTATAGAGAGGGACAGCTGGATGAATACAGCTCTGTGACCTAGCATCAAGGCCAGCAGTGAGTGTCCTCCCCTCTTCCTGGGACAGCTTTTCTCCCTCCTTCCTCCTGGGGCTCCAGCCGGCCTGCCCCAGGCTTTACTGTGTTCTACTTTTGGTTGCCCAGTTAACAGTGGCATACATACTCTGGATGGGGATTGCTCTTCTCTGGAGTTTATGGACAACTGACCTCAGACTGCAGATGCCCAGATCACATGGAGACTCTGCAGGCCATGAACAGGATTGTCAGCACTCTACCCCCACTTCAACTTCAGCAAGACCGGGACAACAGCCAGCCCCTCCTCCTCCTCCTCCTCTTCCTCCTCCTCCTTGGCCAAGGAAACAGAGGAGGGGCTAGCTGCAGGAGAGGAAGCCAGAAGACTCCCACTGGGCAGGGTCTGCTTGCAGCCAGCTCTCCTTGTGGGGCCCCTGTGTGCTGACACCTTGTTTTCTCACCTCTCCTGGCTTGTTTCTGACTAATTAACTCAGCTCTGGGATAGACTGGCTAAGAACTCTCTGCTGGACTGGCCTCCTCCAGGAATGGGTTTTAAAAATTGTTGTTGCTGTATTGTTTTCTCGTTGCTGGGGGATTGAGCTCTGGATCTTGTGAAGGCTAAGCAAGCGTTCTACCATTAGCCACATATCCACATAATTAGTTAATTTTAATTAGTTAATGTATGCATATATCTGAGAGACAGTCTCATGTAGCCCAGGCTGCCACAAACTGGATATATTGCTATGACCTTGGGTTGGATCCTCCTGCCTCCACCTCTCAAGTCACTGACATTAGGGGTATTGTACCATCACACTCAGCTTTCTGCCAGTGCTGGGGATTGAACCCAGGGCCTTTTGCATGTCAGGTGAGTGCTCTACCAACTAAGCAAATAAGCTGTATCCTCAGCCTCATGTTTAAAACTTCATTTTCACCTCCACTGTAATCTACACTGTGTCTTCTGACCAGCTGACACTCCAGAGTTTATACTCACAGGAGCCTGGAAGAGCTGCCAGTCAAGTGTGGGAAACTACATAGCAATGTTTGTTGATTGACTGTTCTGACCTTTATCAAATACATTCACATGTTACCTTACTGGCTCCTTGACCAAGCCTACTGAGATGACATTATAGATGACATGGTTCGTCTTATGAAGTAAAAATAGAAGCCAAGGGAGGTTGCCTTACTCTGGGAAGCTAGGGCAGGATTTGAACTTGGATATAGTCCTCCAAAGAGACAGGGTTTTCCCCAGGCAGACCCTTGAACACAGCTCTAGGAAGCCACTAGCCAGTGGGTGTCATTCTCAGGTAGAGCTACTGGTACCCCAAGCAGAGAGACTCCTAGCCATCACCCCCATGCTGGATCTGCCCTCTCTCGGGTGGGGAGGAAGTGAGACCAGGCAACTGTTGCCTTCTGGCATTCGTCACCCCCCTTTCCCTGGGCCAGCTCCATCTGGCTGGCTCAGGGCCTCTGCTTCCGTCTGCCTGTGCATAGCACAGCTCCCCGGGTACCTCGGATGACGAGTGGTTTCATCCTGCCCATAACGACGCGTTTATCAGGAGGGAGGCAGACGTTTCTATCCGGAGGGAAGAGAGAGAGGGAGCGGAGGAAATCAATATCGGAGAATGACGGGTCTATTCTGCATCTCCTCACTCCAGGCCCTCAATAGAGGCAGCACATAAAATAATGCTAGTTTTGATATTAATTATCTTGAAGCTGGGTGAACCGAGCCGTGCCCCTTTAATAGCTAGCCACCACCTGCTGGCACTGGGGCTGACAGTGAGTTCTCAATCAATGTGCACAAGTGTCCCTGTCTGATGCTATACCCTGTTCCACCCTGAGCCCACACTGGACACCATGTCCAACTGCAGGGATCTGAGGGTGGGGGAGGAAGGTCTCCGGGTGGAACACAGCACCCTGTCCAAGGTTCGGATGCCTTCAGAGTTAAGCTGAAATCTAAGCAGTGCAGACAGTATTACTACCAAGTCACTAACACTCTAGTATGAATGGTCACAGCCTTGTCCCTATGACAATAACCACAGAGTCTGCTACAGGGACATGGTGAGGGGTTACGTGAGGTGACTCATACTCAGGGCCCAGCCTACATTTGGCACTTTCAGCTTTTCTGGCCTTGCCCCCCCCCCCCCAGTTCCCAACTGGTTTACCAGCTGGCTGCTCTGGCTGGAGCTGGCTCTGAGGAACCCTAGTTCCCCAGTAGGAACTCTCGGCTGAGGTGGGATGGTGGGTCTTAGTGGAAGTACCAGGCAACAGGGTATCATAAACAGGACTTGGCATAGTGCCCAGCACAGGGCGACGGATCCCGGAATTTTCTAGAAAGAAGAAGGATGGAAAGAGACACTCATGATTCTGTAGGAAAACGTCAGGGAGGGCAAAGAAGGGTGCAGAGGGCTCGCAAAGGTCCGTCATCGCCTTATACCTGGGACTGAACTTGGAGATAGGGACACATGGGTAAGGGATGTGAGGACTAGCCCTGACCCTCCAAGAACTGACACCTCCTGAGGTCTGTCCTTCATGTCTTCAGGGTGATTCAGTATCCTCAACACAGAGAAAGCAGGGAGGTTGAAGGATCTGCCCAGTTTAAGTTTATTCCTAAGTCCGTCCTCCAAGAAGTTACAAAAGCCACTAGTTGCCCATTCAAGCGCTCTGTCAGTTCTGATCCTGGCTCCAGCCCTTACCAGCAGAGTGACCTTGAGTCAGACACTCTCTCTTATTTTCTGTATATATACAGGGTGATAAAAGAAATTAGAATTCCTTTTGTGGAGTTGTGTGCAGGTGGATCAAAAGAGCACAGAGACAACCCTGTTAGGCACGCTCTGATTATGACTACAGGCCTTCTACCAGCATGCACCTGTGTGGGGACCAGGTTGAGCATCAGTTGACAGTCACATCTGTCATAGGGATCTTCCTGTTCCAAACACTCTTATCCACTGAAGTTGAAAAGCAGGTCTAGTCATTGCCTCCCGTAACTGTCGTAGTTTAGAAGGGGGCTTCTTAGAACTCAGGTCCTTGACCTTGGCCTGGATCTCACAGTAACTGGACCTACCAGGAGTGGCAAGAAGAACCGTGGGTCTGGCTGCCACCCTGCAGGTATCTGGGATCAGACAGTTGACCCTGATGAGGAGGGCAGTGGGGAGGGGCCTGTAGCTGTGAACCTGTCCTGATTAGACAGGTCGTTTCCCTATCAAGTTCCCAGTCATCCTACACTGTGACCGAGGGAGCAATACCTGCTATTCCCCAGAGTCCATCATCAAGGGAAGCCAGGCGGAGAACTCAAGCAGGAACTGGGGAGACAGCTTCTTCCTGCTTACAGATGTCCACAGCTGGGAAGACCCAGATGTCCATAGCTAATGGATGTATAAGCAGTGTGGTCCATCAACACAGGGAGGTTTTATTCATCCATCATAGGGAGGGAATCTCTTGGATTGATGAACTTGCTCTATGAATAAGAGTGCTTATTATAAAAGCATTGTCATCAAACATCCAACTCAAGTTCAAATCCCTAGCACCCAGGTAAAAAGCTGGGTGTGAGCCAGGCGGTGGTGGCGCACGCCTTTAAT
The DNA here is from genome assembly GCF_004785775.1 of Grammomys surdaster. NCBI lineage: Eukaryota > Metazoa > Chordata > Mammalia > Rodentia > Muridae > Grammomys > Grammomys surdaster. The sequence continues at coordinate 531,329 of NW_021621692.1, forward strand.
CCCAGCACTTGGGAGGCAGAGGCAGGTGGATTTCTGAGTTTGAGGCCAGCCTGGTCTACAGAGTGTGTTCCAGGACAGCCAGAACTACACAGAGCAACCCTGTCTCAAAAAACCAAAAAAAAAAAAAAAAAAAAAAAAAAAAAGCTGGGTGTGACCACATGTGCCTGTAACTTCAATGCTGTGAGGGGGAAGTAGGGAGAGAAGGCTTGCTGAGGCTTGCTGGCCTCTAGCTTAGCTCCAAGTTGATGGAGAGACTCTGTCTCAAAGGAATATGGCAGACAGCGATAGAGCAGGACACCCAGTACCCTCTGCAGGCCTCTACACCGTACATGGGTGTGCATACTGAGTGCACACACACACATCCGTGCTCATACACCAAACATACACACACACACACACCTGTGCTTATACACCAAACACACACACACACACACACATCTGTGCTTGTACACCACACACACACATACACGGAATCTCAATATATGTTTCAGCTTGAAAATGTGTGAAATGAAAGAAACCTGACCCAGTCCGACATCACATGTTTACATAAGATAACCTGAAGGTGAAGTCACAAGGACTGGAAGCAGCTTGGCAGTTGCCAGAATCTCAGGGAGGGAAAGGGGGCTACAGGGAGGATGGTTACCAGAGCGCATCTCTGGTTAGGATGATGCTGTCCTAGGGAGCAAGGCTGGCTTTGCCACATTGGATTATGAAATGCCACTGGACTAGACATTTAAGATGGCAAAGGCTGGCAATGTGGGTCATCAGGTGAAGCACCTGCTGTGCCAGTGTGAGGACCTGAGCTTGGATCACCAGAATCCACATAAAAGCCAGGAAGCATGGCAGCCATCTGTTATCCCAGTGCTCAGGATGTGGGGACAGAGGGCTGCTACAGCAGCCTGATATGCAAGCTCTGGGTACAGAACCCTGGCTTAGTGACTAATGAGCAAAGAAACACCACCACCACCACACACACACACACACACACACACACACACACAGGAATTTCTTTGAAAGGGCAGGATCTATATCAGTTTAGGGGTGCATACTACAAGTGTGTATACACAAGCAACGGAAAGGGGGCAGAAGCTAGGAGTGAGAGACTAGAAGCTAAGTAAAGTGTTCATCAAGGGGTGAGGCCCAAAGCAGCCCCTCAGTTGCCCCAGCTCCTTCATGCTAAGAACTTTGACCTGACAGTCACATGGTCCTGCAGCCCCACGTGGCAGGAGGAGCAGGTCTCCTGCAGATCAAGAGACCTATTGCCTCTGGTACCTCTGCTAGCTGAAGACAGACCTCAGAGATTGAACCTGCTAAAAGGCTCTGAACACTGAACTCTGAAGGCCCATGATTAGACTTGGGCACACAAGTGTCTTAGACATTAGCAGAGCCACAATATGCATGGGTTTCTGTGACACTGGAGTGGCTGCTATTTGGCCAGGTAATCTGGAAACACTGCTAGGTGCTCTTGGTCTCGAGGGAGCGACAGTACTGGAGGAAGCTGGCTGCTACTATGCACCAAAGATGCCCCTAATGCACACAAGGCCCCAGATAGGACCATCTTGGAAAGCTTTTTTGAGGAGGTGACACTTGGCTGAGTATCTTGCATCTCATGGCTTCCATCTGGAGGTTTCATTTCAGATAAAAAGAAGACAATTTTATAAGAATCTACCCCTAGTTTAGATGTTTTGGTTGTATTCGTTGGTTCATAAAGCAGTTAGGTGACTTGAGATTAATTAATGATGCCTTTGTTTCTTCTTCTATAAAATCTGGCTCATGAAAGCTTAGGAGATAGCTTGGTTTGAAAAGTTCTTGCCTTGAAATATGGGGATATGAGTTCAATCCCTGAAACCCACACTTAAAAAGGCAGGTGTGCTAGTATACACTTTATAATCCCCAAACTGATGAAGTAGAGATGGGCAGATTTCTGGGGCTTTCTGGCCATCAGCCTAGTCTATTTGGTGAGCATTAGGGCAGTGAGAAAACCTACCTAAAAAATAAAAATTAAAAAAAGAAAGGAAGATCGTTCCTGAAGAACAACCCCTGAGATATTGTTTCCTGGTCTTCACATGTCTGTGTATAACTGTATACATGCATCTGCACATACATGTATACCTGTACACAGATAGTCTGTCTGTCTGTCTGTCTGTCTGTCTGTCTCTCTCTCTGTCTCTCTGTCTCTCTCTCTCTCTCTCTCTCTCTCTCTCTCTCTCTCTCTCTCTCTCATCCACACATCCACCCAGGGCTCATGGTAACAGCCTCAGAAATTCATTCTGCAGTTAGACAAGGTCAGCAAGAGCACAGCATGGGGACCCCAGAGTAGGAAATAATGCCATTGTCATCAACATTGCCTTGCCCATGTCTTGGCAGATGATGGCTTTGGGACCAGGGTCACCAACATGGCCAAACTTCAGCCAAGCTGAGCATAGACACTATGTAGAAGAGGTACAGCGCTCCATGCCCATGACACTGGGAAGGTGTGTGGTAATGGGTGTACAAAGGATCCCCGGTCACTCTAAACTTGTTACCACAGTAGTAATGTTTGCCGCTTCATTTCATTAGAGAATTTCTGAGCCTCTCTGGGGCTCCGAGAGGGCAAGTGACTCTTTCAAGGCACACAAAGGGGCTAAACTCCAGGCTACATGCCCATATGTCCACTGCAGAGATGGCGGGGGAGGGGATCATGACTAACTGCCTAGGTCTTCATTCTCAATGATCCAGGGACACCGCAGCAAGCTGCATCGCCAAAGGTTGAACAGGCAGGACACTTACCAGGCTCTGTACCCACTGCCATCTCCCAGGATGCTCTTTTCTATGTCCCTTCCTCCTAATGGAACCCCTAGGGATCCATGTTCCCAGAGAATTCATCCCTGGAAGGGACGCTGCATCTGTTTAGGCAACTCTATAACCCAGGCTTTTCCACTCAAGTCAAGGATATTCCTCATGTCCATGGGATGTGAGTTCCTGGTTCAGGGTCCCTCGTTAGCTTGGCTCCCCCTCACTCAGGCTGGCAGATGGCTTTCTTCCAGGCACCAGCAGCACCCCCTCTACATCTTTCCTCATCCTGGGATCCTTGGGCAACAAAAAGCATCAAGGTTTTCATAGTGGCAGTCACCAGAGAGGTCACTCCTTTGTAGTCGCTGTGAGCTGCTTCTCCTCTCCCAGTTCTGAGCTATTTTTAAACCTCTATTTTTAAGAAGGACCTTACTTCCCATATATACTGCTTGATCAATAAATAAGGGCCTGCCTGGGACTAATTGAGACTCTGACTTCTTCATGGGGCAAGAGAGGCTTAGGGAGGGAGATGGTCTCGGCAATTCTGCTCAACTGTGGAACATTCCATTTCGAGGCCAGCCTCAGGCTAGCCTCAGCAAAGGGAGATTGGCAAGCCAGGCCTGAAGGCCTGGCGAGTCACTGGATTGAAAACACAAAGCTTCCACTTGCTTGGGTTCATGTCACTTGACCTCCTGGGATACTGGTCCCAACCTTAGCAGATAGCCTGGGTCCAGTTCAATGAATACATACAAAGTCAAACGTAAGAGATATTGCCTAGAAGCAGGAGGGACCACTTACCTCCTAGTTCCTGGTGACAGGCGTGAGGCATATGACCACTAAGGATAAACACTATCCTCAAAGAGTACCAACATGTGGGATTGGGGGTGGGGATCACCAATCCTCAGAGAAAACATAGGCTCTGGGAGATGTTTTAGTAAAGGGGGCTAGAGCTGGGGGCAGAGAATTCAAAACGGCACAGCCCCAGAGTGCACTTTGTTGGGAGACGAGGGTGTGGGCTGTCCATTACATCTTCCATGTTCCTCCACCCTTCTGGACCTTACTCTTGACAATCGGAAAAAAAAAATGAAAGAAATAACACCTACCTCTGTCAATGTCAGCTAAAGGCAGTCAAGATGGCGTAAGTCAGCACCCAGCAGGCTGTGAGTGCTCAGTGCAAAAAAATCGCAAAGTCCTTGGAGGGGGATGGGAGGGTTAAATCATCAGACTCCAGCAACCTGTCCCTATCCCATCTGCTCCACCCCTCCACCCAGCCCCAGACACCGCCCCTTAGGCTTCCCCCTCCCACCCGCTACTTGGCAGGTGGGTCTCCAGATTCCTGTACACTTTGCTCTCTCTCCTCACGTCCCCTCTCTGCTGAAATGTCACCTACTCAGGCATGCCTCTGCTGAGGCTCCTTTAGAAATGGCCGCCCACCCCACCCATACTCTTCAGCCTCTCACCCCACCCTCTTGCCAGCACTTCCACCATGCAGCTGACTGCTTTTTTGCTGCTTTCGCATAACGCTGCTCCTGAGGGAGCAAGACTGTTTTTTTCCCCTCCCAGTTTATTCTTAGCTAGATCCCCAATGATTCTCAACATCAGGCTGCCTTGCTCCCCAGGGAGTATCAGGCAAATGTCTGAGGACAGCCAGGTGTGTAGATAGATGAGGGCTACTGGTATCTAGTTGGTGGAGACTGGGGACATCCTGCAATAGGCAGGTCAGCTTACTTGTCACCAAACACTAGGATACCCATCCCCCAAAGCCAAGCATACCATAGCACCCCTGCTGCTTAGCTCATTGGTTGGCAAAAGCACCCTGGGTGTTCATTATGGAAGAACAAAGATATGCCAGCACCATCAAGATTATATATAAGGATGGCTGTCCCTTGCACTGGGGCTGTAGCTCAGCTCAGTTGGCAATGTGTTTGTCTACCTTGTATAAGGTCCTGAGCTTGATCCCCAGCACTGCATAAGGCAAGCATGGTGGTATATGCCTATAATTCCAGTACTTGAGAGGCAGAGACAGGATAAGGAGTTTGAAGCCATCCTCAGCTACATGAATAATTTGAGGCTAGCCTGTGGTACATGAGAGCTGGGGCTTTATTAGAAAACCAGAAACAACAGAATAAAGCAAGCAAACAAAAAGATGTGTAATGGGAGTGCAAGACCATAAGGACACTTTAGTGGCCCATTGTGTCTCCTTTCTGGTTGTGACCCTGCCCTTTGGATTACTGGGGTGGGCTGCAAACACTCTTCTTTGGATTAGCATAAGCCAGGACTGGGCAAAAGTGGGAGTGATATTCACAGATGTAAGTGATGCTTATCCACCCCTCCCCCAGTGAGGCTAGCCCATGGGCTCTCTCAGCAGGGACATTCCCCAGTTCTCCAGCATGCCCCACACTGAGACACACAGAACCCCACAAGCCATTCATGCTGACTCCAGTGGAATCCCCTGTTCCTTCAGCCTCCACCAGCCCGGGAGCCATGTCGGGTATGAGTGAACGACTGTTCCTGCTTCTCTCCGGAGAGGTGACATAAGGGGCAGGGTGTGTGTGTGTGTGAGTGTGTGTGTGTGTAAATGTAAGGCACTGATGTCCTTGTTCTGCTGCCCCAACTAACAATGTAAACAGCCAGAGCCGCAGCCTAGGTTTCCAGTCAGTTGTCCAACACAGGTTTCCTTAGTAGGCACCCACTTCCTGTTTCCACAGAGAATCACAACTGAGGTTTAGCCCTTCCCTGTACATCACCTGCTGTCTGCCTTCCCAGCCTGCCTTCCACCCAGGGTACTGGGTCTGTTTCTGGGGACCATACAGTTAGCAAAGTTCCATCTTTTCTCTCCTGCACCCCATCTTCCACTTCTGCTCTTCTGTCCTTACCCTCTTTTCTTAAAGGTCCAGAATGTCTCTAAACAAGCCATTGTTGGGAAGGTTTAGTGGCTGACATAGGTTACAGGCAGGGTACTAAAGGAATAAACTTCTCACGGTAGAACATTAGACCCCAGATGGCAATACTCCAGGAGAAGTGGATATTTGGTGAAGAGGAGATTTATCAGTGCCTCTAAAATCATATCCAGTTGTTCCCCAGTTCTGCCAACATGTACGACTAGTACCAAACTCAAGATGGAATGAGACAGGCATGTGGTGAAGGACCAGCTGGCAATGACCCAGGAGTCTGCAAAAAATGGATCAGAAGCCTGGGGGGGGAGGGGGGATGATAGCTCCCCCTAGAGGCATGGCTCCACAGTTACAGCTCCTTCATCCTCCTTTGGGAATCTAAACTCTGCCAAAGCTTCCTCAAGTTCTAACACTCAAAGCACATTCTCCTTCTTGGAGAACTAATTAGGCTTCCTCACTAGGTGGCCACCATCCTCAAGTCTGGTGTCTGAAGAAGCTGAGGCAGCCCTGGACATTTCTGCAAATGGATACTGTCACGTGTGACCTTACTTTGTTCTCATAACTGACAGCCCAGCTTTACAAGAGGAGGAAGTGGAGCCTCCGGGAGGTTCTGTGAGTTAGCCAATGTTACACTGTCAGAGGGTGAGCTACTGGGGTTAGAGTCCATGTTAGCTATCACAAACTAAGGTCAGCCTCTTCCAGCTGGATGTGCACAGTGCAGCTACCATGTCTCCAAGCCCTCTCCCAGATCATGAAATCCCGATGCCTCCAACCTGGGAATGGTTGGGATTCTTGCTTTCTGTGTGGCAAGACCAAACAGAAAGCTATCCATTCCTAAGCAACCTTGAGAACCAGCCTTGAGATGGGACTCTCTCAGCAACCATGGGAGTTCTCACCTAGGTACCTGGTACATTTTTAAAATCCCTGTTCAGCCCTAAGATTTGATTTCACTTTGAGACTCTTCATATGCTGCAGTTTCATCAATTGCCAAGACAGGGTTCCAGTAAAGAGACCAAGTCATTAAATGGGGCACTTTCGAGTGGCTAAGGAAAATATAGGGTATTCCTGGGGGTTGGCATCTCACACAAAGCACAAAGGGGATCCCCGTGTCTTATGCCATTCCATCACGGACCTTTATCAGCTTTGGGGCTTTTGGCGAAGCCCCTTTCTCCTATTAGCCCTCCCCAGGCATCATCCTGTCGCCTAGAGCAGACAGGAGGAAAACAATATAGGCGGAGCAGATGTCCTAAGATGGACTGGTAAGCTGCGGATGGGCAAGACCACTGGGAAATGGTCCAATCACAGACCCTGACAGCCTAGGGGACTTTGGCCCTAAGAGACCCACAGCCCAGCTCAACAGGTGGCAGAGGGCTTTACTCTCCCGCATCCAGGTCATTTCTTCCAGTTTGACTCAAGTCTGTGATGGGAAAGTGTGGCTTTGGCTTTGGAGTGGGCAAATTGCTCGGAAACATTGGCAAAGAGGGGGCGATGATCCCCAAGTCCCTACACAGAGGGAGAGAGGGAGAGAGGGAGAGAGGGAGAGAGGGAGAGAGGGAGAGAGAGAGAGAGAGAGAGAGAGAGAGAGAGAGAGAGAGAGAGAACGCACGCCCCACCCTACCCCTGGCTACTCAGTAAGGAGGCCAGCCCGATGCTGTAGCGGTGCCACCACCAGGGATCATCGCTTCCCGGACCCCCGACAAGGCTTGTGTCTATCCCTCCTGCTCATCTTTGCTCTTACCTCACGGCCACGACTCCAGACTCGCCTGGAAGTCCCTTGTGGGCTGCGCGCGGTGGAAGGTATCGCGCTGCCTGCCGGACGCCCGCCCCGTCCGGTCCGCCGGAGCTGCTCTGCGCCAGCTACCGTGCGGGTGGCCGCCGCTGGAGCGAGCACCGGACTGGAAGAAGGCGGGGTCTGGGGCGGGGTCTGGGCGGGGCCTGCCTTCCCTATGCAGTCAGTTGCGGGTGGGCTTTAGGACTGAAGGATGCTGTCTTCCACCGAGAGGAGAACACTTGGGGTGGCGATGCATCCTTGTGAAGGCTGTAGGTGAAGACTTTGGGGTTGTCGTAGAAGGGAGGCTTTCTAAACCAAGAACACCTGCCTTGAGTCAGAGTCATCTTCCCGTGGCGGCTGCTGCAGTCAGTGATGGAGAGAATATTCTAGCACCAGCCAGTTGTTTATTGAGTTCTGAGGGTCAGGCACTGGTCAAAGCGCTTTTCAGGTCTCCGGCCATTTGACCCTCACAACACTCCCATTTCACGGCTGCCAACGGGGAGGCTCAGACCCAAGGGTGTTCCTGAAGGCACACCACAGAACCACATCTGCAGCTCATAGCTGCCTGCCTCTGTCGTTAAGCATTTCTTCCTTCTCTAAATTGTTAACTGGAATACAGGGCTTCCACGGGGCCATCAAACTTAATTCCAAGCCCCAAACAATTTGCAGCTGGAGACACGGTATGGTGAAGGGCTATCCAGCCAGAATGACTGGGAAAACCCGAGGGCTCACTCATTTTGGCCGGAACATCAGCCCATCTTCATGTCTCTGAAATGGCGGCTGGTAACTTTATCCACACGTGTGTGAACTTTACGCACAGTAGCATTTGCTGCAAGCTAGAAGCATGCCCTGCAGGGACATGGGCTTGGGCAGCTTGGCCACAGGGGTCTTCCACAACTTGACACTTTTATCCAGTTCCTTCAGGCGATGAAATGGGAGAAGATGGGGAGTGTTTGTGAGTGTGTGTGTGTGTACACACGAGCGTGTGTGTGCATTTGGAATCTCGGTACTGAGACTCTGATTAGACTTGGCTGGCCAGCCAGCAAGCCCCAGGGATTCTCCTGTTGCTACTCCCCAGAGTCTGGACTGCAAGTGTTTGCTAGCATTTTACCAACTCAGCTGTCTCCTCTGCCCAGTGGTTAGTGTCAGACATGGAAACATCAGCAGTGAACACATTTACCCCCGGACTATAAGACATCACTTGTATGGAAGTGAAAGCCCTTTGTGGCTAAGATCGCTTGATCCAAAGACAGTGGGTGGACACTGCACCACATACTATCGGTTCTTCCTGTGGTCTAAGGATTCATTTCTCTTCCTCCTCTGGGCCCAGGACTCATCAGCGTGGCAACAATGAGTTGACTGGCATTCTCCTTGATTATACTGTGAGCTTAGGCAGAAGGCTTGGCACATAGCAGGTGCGAGGGGGCGGGGTGTTTGTTGAATGACTGTCTAAAAGTTGGATAAATTTTTCAAGAGACTAAAGCAACCAAGGAGATAGCTGCTAAACAAACTGCATTACAGGTGTGGTGGATCTGTGCCATGAAAGGACAAAGGAGATCTGAGTTTGAGTCTAGCCTGGTCTACACAGTGAGTGCCAGGATAGCCAGGGCTACATCGTGAGACCAGACAGACATTGAACTCACAGAAATCCACCTGCCTCCGCCTCTGTTCTGGGATTAAAGGCATGTGCCACCATGCTCAACTTTTTCTTTTTCCTTTGAAACACTTTACAAAGGGCATTTCCAGGGATGCCCGTGGCTTCCTTCCCAGTCCTGCCTCAAGACTTGGTGTCTGAGAGAGAAAGGACGTGGGTTTGTTGGAATGCGGTTTTCAACGTAGATCTGTCACCTAGCTAGCTGTGTGACCTCAGACAAAATCTATAACCTCTCTGAGCCTCACTTCTGGGTAACCAGGGTATGGCTGAGCAGTTGTACAACTCTTTCTTAGGAAGGCTGTGTTTGGTGTATTTATTGATAAACTTTCTCACAATGTAATTCCTAAATCACTTTGGCTGAGATGCTGCTACATTTTGCACAGGCTCCGTCCTCACTGCGCAGCCAGAACTGGTGAGAATCTTGAACTTTCTGGGCCACTGGGAGGCTTCTGAGACCTTGGGGGTGAAGAGGTGTAGCACCTGACATAGTCTCTATGAAAGTTACTTTCTTGGCCTTGCAGGATGCAGAGCATTTCAGTAGTGAGGCAGAAGGTTGAGAGGGAGTTTGAAGCAGAAGGAGGGGCCAGCAAAGACCAAGGTCGGAGAGTAGGAATGCAAATGAGCTGGGGTTGGATGGGCGTGGCTAGCACAGACGCTACAGCTGCAGACTCAGACAGGGCCTGCGCTAAAGCCCTTGTGGTTCTTGAAGGAGTCTTGCCCTCAGGCTGGAAGACCCCTGAGCTAGGGCCAGGAAGGGAAAGGAAGGCATTCAGCCTTAAGCAGAGCTTCCATCCCTAGCTACAGCTCTGCAGGGCTGGTTGCAGATGAGGACAGGCCTCGAATGGCAGGAGAGGAAGTCTGCTCAGAAGCTGCCAATACAGCGGGGCTGGAAACGCTCCTGTTGACATAATGGGAAAACGGTGTAGGTGTGAAAGCCAGCAGCTGCGCTTGGGGACTTGGGGACTCCTGGCCTGATGAATAATGGAGCAGATCTCCCTCCCTGGCTTGGCTCGCTTTTTCTTTTTTTTGATCCTTTCAATAATTCATGCACTCCCTATTGGGAGAGGAGTTTCATGAAACGCAAGCTTTCTCTGAATCCACAGCTGAGTTGAGTGACTGAGGCTCCGCATGCTAGTTAGGTCTTAATTAGGAACACCCTGCCCCACTCGCACGTGCGTGTCGGCTTTGGCCAGCGAGCTCTGCAAGCATGTGGAAGAAAATGCCCAGTTATGTCCCCGTTAGGGTGAGGGTGGGGCTTCCTGACAGACTCCTCCTGGCCCTAGAGGGTAGGAGGTGGTGACAGATGTCACTTTCAGGTGTCTGTTCTGTCACCCAATTCTCCCTGCCTTTGGGATCATGGAGACAGGTGACATGATATCTTCTGTCACCTGAGCTCCTGTATGTGATAACGAGCAGTAGAACTTACTGGATGACTTTTGATAGACACACGCCTCGGGCAAAAGGCAAGCTGGCTGTTACGGCCACAGAGAGTTTCCTGGTGCCTCTGCATCGCCTTGTGAGCTGATTGCTGTGCTGTAAGCAACGAGGGGATGGGCTGGGAATCCAAACTCCAGGTCACAGTGGTGGCCAGTGGAGATGTGAACCAGTCAGTGACAGATAGGCGGGATAGCTTTTTGGTGTCAAAGACAGAGGAGATCAACACTTATCTGTCAGGCTTATATACGTGTGAGTTGGGGACACATAGGCATGTCTATGTCTGTGGAGATAGAGAGAGGGAGCATGGTCCAGGAAAGGTGGGAGCAGGAGGGCAGATCGGAGCTGAGCGTAAGCTCTAGCTGTCCCCTCGGAGGGATGATTGATAATATCATGAATCCCTATCATTACTCAAGGCAGTCGCACACTAAGGATGTTCTCTGAGTTAGCATAGTTGATTCTAAAAACAAGGCTACCAGCTCAGACATCATCACTTCCTATGGGGAACTGAAGGCTTAAAGAGGTAAATTTCCCCAGAGACAGCCAGATGCCAAAGGAAAACGACAAGTTCGCACCCTGCTTGCACGAGCATCTCATGTGCTGTAGGTGAGAGCAAAACCCACAAGGCCTCAGGTCCCAGGAGCAGATCAGACCAGCAATGCCAGGGAGTGTTCTGAGCCACACAGCTTAGGCTGCGGAAGCAGAGAAGGAATGACAGGGTTACTGGACACAGGGCTTGAGGAATAGCAGGTTTCAAGAAGCAAAAAGCCAGGGCTGTTGATGTGGCCCAGGCAAACACAGTCCTGAGTTTCATTTTTAACACCACATAAATCAGGTATCGTGACGAATATCTATAATTCAACCACTTAGGAGGTGGAGGTAGGAAGATCAGTTCAGGAGTTCGAGGTCATCCTTGGGCACATAATAAATTTGAGCCCATCCTGAACTCTAGGAGACTCATGAAGGAGGAGGAGGAGGAGGAGGAGGAGGAGGAGGAGGAGGAGGAGGAGGAAGAAGGGGAGGGGAAAGGGGAGGGGAAGGCAAATGGGAGGAGGGGAAGGAGGAGAAGGAGGGGGAGGCAGATAGGGACCTAGAAGGTAAGGCTGTGCTGTGTTGCTCACAGTTCTGTTTTGCCTGTGGCGTCTGCTCTGTAAGTGGCTCCCCTTTCCTCCTGACTTAACTTTTCTGGGCCAGGCATGACCTGTGTTCTACAGAGACACTAGTATAATCTCTCCTGCTCTGGCTCTTTCGGACCAAGCCGCATCCCTCCACTCTCCATCAGCCCAGCCTGAGCTGTTTTCCACTCTCCTTCCAGCTTCCCATTCCTCTCCTTCCCCCAGCTCAGCAAGTGCCTTGTTGGGGCTTCAGGCCCAGCAGGCAAAGAAGTGATTTCCTTTCTTGCCCGGGAACATGCTCTCCCTTATTCTCACGGCAGCATCCTGTGGAACCCGGGTGATGACATTGCAGCCTGCATGCCCACCCAGTGACTGCCACAGCAGCGCTCGTTGCCAGCATGGCTGTTCTCCATGTTCTCTGTGTGCTGTGCTCTCTGCTCGCTCAAAGGCCAGCTGTTCAACTTCTGCTCTCCTGCGTCGTCCCCTTGGTAACGAGATGATTGCTTCTAAAACAGTTTCAAGGTCAGGGAAGCCCATACACAAAGTGAAGATGTCTCTCGATTTTGATTACAGAGAAAGTTATAAGGAATAGCTTCAAATACAGGCCCCCGGTGGAGGAGAATAGGCAGGGTCCAGAAAGAAACTTCAGCAGGAGGGGGCGAAGGAGAGCTGTCCGGTCAGCACCTGGACAGCTCCTGACTGGGCTAATGAGTCAGGCAATTGGTAGAGATCTCTGCAGGGAATCATAAACTCCAGACTATTAGTTCTCAACATTCCTAATGTTGTGCCCCTTTAATACAGTTCCTCCTGTTGTGGTGACCTGCCCCCAACCATAAAATTATTTCGTTGCTACTTCATAACTGTTATGTTTGCTAGTTATGAATCATAATGGAAAGAGTTGATATGCAGCTCCCAAGGGCTTGCCACCCACAGGTTGAGAACCACTGTTCCCAGACTGTTCCTTGTTTTCACCTGAACTCTGTAAAACTTCTCTGGTGACTCAGGCCTTGTGTCTCTGGGAGATCCCAACCTCGTCTGATGAGAATAAATAAAGACACGGAGCTGGAGAGATGGCTCAGTAAGTGAAGTGCTTGGCATGCAAGCTCAGGTCTCCTGCGCCCACTACAGTGCTCGGGGTGGGGGTGGGGGTGCATGCAGTCCCAGCACTGGGGAGATAGGGCAATCCCCAGGGTTTTCTGAGCTGGCAGAGCTGAGACTGGGAGCCGCAGGTTCAGTAAAAGGCCATGTCTAAACAACAGGCTCCAGGTTCCACAAAGGGAAGCAGCTGAGCCTCGGGATGAGACAGTGGTCAACCTCCCACCAGGTACCTTGTACATGGCAGACCTCATCAGTCCAAGATGAGGCTGGACTCCCAAGACAAAGGCCCAGGGATGACATGGGAGTGCAGAGAAAAGAAGGGCTGGAGAATGAGAGCATTTCCATTTATTTCAGAACAAAGAAAGCAGGGCTAGGCAAATGTCACCTCCCAATTACCTACCTCTCAGGATGACAGGAAATTGTGTCTTAAGTAGCCATTTCCTAGCTTTGAAGTTAATGAAAAAAAAACCCTCTGAAATAAATGTGTGGAAGAGCTTTCTAGAAGACCCACAGAGGAGCCGGATGAATCCCTTCTGCGCATGGCAGCCTTTCACCCCAGGTCTGTTTACAGGACCTGCCAGCCTCCACTGTAGGCTGCGTCACATCCTGTCCCATCTGCTTCATATAAGGCACTTTAACATCTGTGTGGATCTTGATATCCTTGGATACCCCAAGGGTACTGTCCTAGTCTGGTTTCTGTTGCTGTGATACAGATCATGACCAAAAACAATTTGAAGAGGAAAGGGTTCACTTGGCTTACAAGCCATAGTCCGTCATGGAGGGACACCAGGGCAGGAGTCTATGAGGGAGTACTGTTGACTAGTTTGTTCTTCATGGCTTTGCTCAGCTGGCTCCCTTAATACAACCCAAGGCCACCCAGTCAGAGGTGGCAAGGCCTATAGTGGGTTGAGCACTCCTGAATCAATCATTGGTCAAGAAAGTGTCTCACAGACAGATCCACAGGCCAGGCTGATGGAGGCAACCCCTCAACTGACGTTCCTCTTTCCCAGGTGACTACAGTTTGTGTCCAACTGACGAGAAAGTTAGCAGCACAGACACCAAGGGACAGCTAACACCCTACCTTCAGCATAATAGTTTTGACTCCCATGTGTCCTGGTTTGGGTGTTTAGTTACATGGTCACCTGCATGTGTCCTCATGTGGACATATTAATTACATAATAAAGGGGGAAAAAACTTCCAGATCAGAGCTAGCATTCTGATTTTTGCTCAGTTCTGCTGCACTTGGAGACTGGAGACAGATGGGTGTGAAGTGGCTAGGGCAGGGGACAGGAACTTTCCCAGTCACTGGGAATGACACAGGGTCTCCTGGATGGAGTGACACACCTCTAGGTAGGTGTTCCTCCTACATAGGTGATCCTCCTACATAGGTGCTCCTCCTACATAGATGCTCCTCCTACATAGGTCCTCCTCCTACATAGATGCTCCTCCTACATAGGTACTCCTCTTACATAGGTGCTCCTCTTACATAGGTGCTCCTCCTACATAGATGTTCCTCCTACATAGGTG
>NW_021621692.1:545603-744109 GCF_004785775.1 Grammomys surdaster
TCTTACATAGGTGCTCCTCCTACATAGATGTTCCTCCTACATAGGTGTTCCTCCTACCTTCCTAGATAGGTGCTCCTCCTACATAGGTGCTCCTCTTACATAGGTGCTTCTCTTATAATAGGTGCTCCTCCTACATAGGTGCTCCTCCTACATAGGTGCTCCTCCTACATAGGTGCTTCTCTTATAATAGGTGCTCCTCTTATAATAGGTGCTCCTCCTACATAGACTCTCTTCCTACATAGACACTCTTCCTAGATAGATGCTCACAAAATCACTACACTGTATTTTTTTAATCTAATAAAATCTCCAGTGTTTTCTCTCTGGCCTTTAATCTTTTTTTTTTTACAGCCTTAGTTTATTGTTTTTGGGTTCTGTTTTGTTTAGCTATAAATTGTTCCTGCTGCAGCTACAGTCTTCTGGGCAATGCTCGCTGCTAGAGAGGTGATTGGCGAATACAGCCCTTTCTGCTCAAGTGTGAGGACCAGTTCAGATCTCCAGCAGTCACACAGAAGCTGGGCAGGTGTATTGGATGCCTGTAATCCCAGCACTCCAGACCAGGAGGCAGAGGGGCAGGGGAATTCCTTGGGCCAAGCTGGTTGGCTAAAAGAGCTAAATTAGTATGCTCTAGGTTCAACAAGAGACCTGGCCTCTAAAAATAAAGTGGAGAAGGATTGCAGGTGTTATGTAAGGTAACCTTTGACCTCTGTATGCACTAGCACTGATGTGCACTGATACAGTGTACTAGTTAGACTTCTAGTGTACTTGCACTGATGTGCACTGATACAGTGTACTAGTTAGACTTCTAGTGTACTAGCACTGATGATGTGCACGTACCGCTCCTGCAAACAGCTGTGGCCTCACACACTCGGGCACATCACACTCATATACAGTTTTACAAAGAAGGAAACTGCACAAGAAGCCACTTTCTCATACAGAAGAAGCCTCTAGTAGCTCTTTCATATTAACCTGTTCTCTGTAGACCTGACCCTGAACTAGAAAATTCTCACAGACCAAGAGCAGGCCATCGGAGTCTTTGGGGGGGGGGGTGTCTCATGTCACAGACTGTCACCTAGCTCCCCTTAGGTGACAAATGAAATACCTAGTATTGTTTTATTCCAGTGAATGGGGCCCCTGAGAACCCAAGGAGCACAGGGCTACATCCTACCAGCCTTGAATTGCTCATAGGTATGGACACTGAGGCTGTTTTCAATGAGCTGGGTACCGCATGGACCCCTGCCCTTCCCAGCCTTCCCTGGGCCTTCCCAGTGGTGGGTGTGCCGTCCTGGCCATGTTTTGATTCCTAAGCAGCCTGTTCCCCTCAGCCACAGGTGAATAGATCTGAAGTGGGGATCTGACATAGATGTTTTCTGACGTGTGGACAGGTGGGAATCGGATGTGGACATGGTTAAGTATTTTCGTGGGTTTACTGGTGCACAGTGATGCGGCTCCATTCTCTCTGGGACACCTTTCTGTCTCTTAGGATTGCTTTATGGATAAGGAGGCTGAAAGGATGGCCAGAGGCTAAGGAGGGCTGGGGGGAAATGTGGTTGGCTGAAGCTTTGGGGGAAAAAAGAGAAGCCAAGCAAACTAAAATGTACATGTCATGTCCCATATACCTTCATTTATTTTAGTGATGTGTGTAGGTGAACGTGCATGCACGTGCCTGTGTCTGTGGAGGTCAGCTTCCTTTATAGCTCGCCACCTTGTATTTGAGACAGGGCCTCTCACCGAACCTGGAGCTCATTACTGTGCTGGACCAGCTGGCCTGAAAGCACCAGGGACCCTCCTGTCTTCTCTCCCGGAGCTGAGGCTGAGGCAACTGTCACCACACCCTGCTGTTTCCACGTGTGCTGAGGACCAGAATTCGGGACCTCATGCTTGTCCAGAAAACACTTCACCAACGGAGTCATCTCTCCAGGTCTATCTGCTTCCATTTTACAACACTAAAAAGGGCAAACGGTATTGTGGCAGAGCACAGTGCGGTTCCCAGGGGCTCTGGTGAATCAGGGGTCTGGCTGGAAAGGGCCAGCAGGAGTGAGTTTATTACAGAGGAGAACAAGTTCAAAATCCTGGTGACAGTGATGGTGGCTGCGTGAGCCTGTCCATGTGGTAGAATTTCAGAGCAGCCGATCTCCCACTCTGCATGTGTGTGATAACACAGGTGAACTCTCTAGAAGGTCTTCAGTGGGCAGCCAATCCCTAGCTCTGTTCATACACTTGCCTGTGAAGATAAAACCATAGGGGAAACTGGCTGAGGGACAGATGGGAAGAGTCCATACTGATCTGAGTCTTAAATTATTTCAAAATAATTTAAAAGTCTTTAAAAGGGGGGAATTGGGCAAGGGCGGGGAGCTGAGATGGCTCTGTCGGTAAAGTGCCTGCCATCATGCAGACGTGAGGACTTGGGTTGATCTTCAACACCGAAGTGAAAATCCAGTCACGGTGGAATGAACTTGTAACCCTAGCACTGAGAGCATAGAGGTAGGCAGATGCCCAGGGCTGGCTGGCTAGCCAGCCTAGCCTAATGGATAAGCCTCAGGTCTCAGTAAGAGATCCTGTCTCATAAAAACAAGCAGAAAACCCAGAGGAATCCTGACAGCCTGGGAGAAGGAAGTCCCACCACCTAAGGTTTTGTGTGCTGTTTTGTTTTTTTTTTTCTTCTTCCTTTGACGATGTCTTCTAAAGTAGAATCGCTGTGCGTAAGCACATTTTTAAGAGTGTTGTTGCAAAATGCCAAATTGCCCTCCAAAATTATTACACCAATTTCTGTTCCCACCCACAGGGTAGGCAAGAGCTGGTTTCCCCAACTCCTGCCAAAATTGGGTTTTAATCTTTAAAGCAGGCGTTTAACTTTTGCCAAGTTGACAGATAAAACATGGCACCTTGTTGTTCTTTTTCCTCCAGGAATTCTAATTATTTTCTTGGACTGAACTGGGCCATGTCATTGGCTATATTTCCAGACACTGGCTTGAACATCCCTATCGGTCACCTTCATGAAATTTCATCTTTATATTACGCCAAGTACTTGATACAGGTCACTATAGACAGGCCGAAGAGAGAGGCCACTTATTTGATTTTCTTTAAAAAAAAAAAAGAAAGAAATGAATAACAAAGCCACTTCAGTGCATCACCCACTTTTCAGGGGTACAGGCCTGGCATCTCAGAACCAGGAACCTAGACACAGGGGCATCAGGGGTTGACAGCCAGTCTCAGATACAGAGTTTGAGGCCAGCTTGTACTACATGAGACCTTATCTCAGAAAGGAAAATAAAACATCCAAAACGCCACTAATTTTCTCTTAATGTTGACAATGCCTCTTTGATGCAATAACGTCATTTCTGTCGAGTTTCTTTTGGAACACAATACTAGAAAAGGCTTTTTTTCCCCAGAGATATAAGGTTCCAGGAAACAGAATCATGTGACTGACCAGCACGGCTCCCACTTTCTTCGGCTCCTAGGAAACGCACAGATAACTTTAAGATCAGTGACAGGGATTTTATTGATTCTTGTGGAAAATATACGTTTTTATTCTCTTTGGGCCTGACGGTCTATTTCTATTTAATTACTTGTTTGAAGTATTTTACTTCAAGCTGTTACAAACCCTGCAGAAAGAAGCCGAGGGCAAACATGCTCTTGACTAAAAGCTGTGGTAACCATTGCACACCCCACATGTAGCCTGGTCCTGGTGCATTGTTCAGGGTGCATATAAGTGTTTGTTGAATGAATAAATGAATGAGTTGACTTTTGGTGTTGCCTAAGTGGCAAATGATCTAGAAACAGTATGACATTAAAACAAAAACAAAACCCAAACCCACTAGTTTTTAGTTGATGCAGGGGCAAGAAAATGTCACTACATAAAACAAAGTTTCAAGACAGGCAAAGTGGTGCCATCCTGTAATCCCAGTACTTGGGAGGGTTGTGAGTTCAAGTCCAGCCCCAAACACAAGTTCAAGACCAGCCTGGGTTACATTCAGTTATGTTTCTGGGATTCAACTGGGGAGATGAGATAAAATGCATAAGAAGATTTTGGATCGAAGATATTCTCCATTGAATTCTTCAAAATAATTTAAAAGATGAAGAACTCTAAAAACTTAATAGCAGGCTTAACAACAAAGGTCAGTTTGTATAATGGAAACCAGCACTTTAGATATTCAGTGGAGTCTAGATGTGGTGGTGCATGCCTGTACTCCCAGGTCCTGGCAGCCGAAGGTAGGAGGATTTTGGAATTCAAAGTCAATGTATTAGCCACTGTGATGGTTTGTATATGCTGGGCCCAGGGAGTGGCACTATTAGAAGGTGTGGCCTTGTTGGAGTAGGTGTGTCACTGTGGGTATGGGCTTTTAGACCCTCATCTTAGATGCCTGGAAATCGGTATTCTGCTAGCAGCCTTCAAATGATGATGCAGAACTCTCAGCTCCTCCTGCACCATGCCTGCCTGGATGCTGCCATGTTCCTGCCTTGATAATAATGAACCTCTGAACCTGTAAGCCAGCCCCAATTAAATGTTGTCCTTATGAGAGGTGCTTTGGTTATGGTGTCTGTTCACAGCAGTAAAATGCTAAGTAAGACAGTCTGATGCTGTGATAAAACTCCATGATGAAAGGCAACTTAAGAAAGGGAAAATTTATTTTGACTTATTGTTCTAGAGGGATGAGAGCACATCACGGTGGGGTAAAGGCATGGTGGCAGGAAGCTGAGCACACACACCTTTAACTAAAGCATTAAGTAGAGAACTGGGGGTGGGGTGAAGGCACTATCTCTCAAAGCCCACCCCCAGTGATGTACTTCCTTTGGAAAGGCTTACCTCCCCAAACAACACAAGTAATCGTTTGAAACCAAGTTTTCAAACGTTTTAGCTGATTGGAGACACTTCTCATTTAAACTACCATAGCCAGCCTGGGCTCTCTTATGACTTTGTGGCCAGCCTGGGCTATGTAGCAAGACTTTGTTTAAACAAATAAACAAACCAGTATAAAGGGTTCTTAATGACACGATTAAGGTGTGCAGTATTATGTGTCCATGGAAATAGATATACTTGGAAAAGCAGGATAGGTACACAGATGCCCAATGCGTGCACAACAGGATAAGATGACATACAAGAAGAAAAGAAACAATCTCAGGTGTCATCAGTGGTCTCTCAGGTTGTGTGACAATGAGTGAAATTTATTATTTTGTCTTGATTTTTCCATATTTTTCAAGATTTAAGAACAAGATTTATTTTCAAGTTTTATTTTATATGTGTAAGTATGTTTACCTGCACGTATGTCTGGGCAACCAAAAGCATGCAGGGCCCATGGAGGCCAGAAGAGGCCATCAGATCCCCTGGAGCTGGAGTTACAGCTGGTTACAGAGAATTGTGTGGGTGCTGGGAGTTGACCCTGGGTCTTCTACAAGAGCACCCAGTGCTCTTAACCACGGAGCCATCTCTCCAGCCTCCTTTCTGAGGTTTTTAGCCATCTCTGTATAGTGCATTGATAGGACATTAAGCCAATAGCGAGATGTCTGAGGACAAGAGTGCCATCAATGACATTTCATGAAGAGTTGGAGATAGTCCTCTTTTCAAAGCTGCCCCAAACTCCCACCCCATAAAAACTGTGAGATAGCCATTGATGTACCTACGTGTCAGGATGCAGCTTGCAGCTGCAGTACATGGTAACTAGCGTGAGCTGCTAGGACACAGCGTGTGTATGCTCTGTGTGTGTCTGCACAAGTGAATTTGAAATGACTCATCTGTCAAAAAGCAAAGCTTACTGTTCTCGCAGGTTCAGAATACATTTTAAATTATATATAATTAAGCCAAATACATCAAGTGCTCTTAACTGTGGAGCCATCTCTCCAATCCCTATTTCTCAAACTTTTGATGCCTACTATACAAATGCTCTCAACTTCTGATGGGGCGACATCCCTGTAGATCCGTCAAAAAACGAAAATAGAAGTAAAAAAAAAATGCACTGAATCCAGCCAAGAAAGATCAGGGAATATTGTAAAAGTCAAGAAGGGCTCTGTCTAGTTTGCTTCTAATGGTGCTTTCCTTCTGAGAGACCTAAATTGGAATTTTTAATAGACTTTATGGCCCCTCTCTCTTTGTTCATATGTTTCTGGATGTGTAAGGTGTTTAATGTGGTGGTGGGGAGAAGACTTAGTTGATATTGTTGCGTCTTAGTCAGGATTTGTATTCCTGCACAAAATATTGTGACCAAGAAGCAAGTTGGGGAGGAAAGGGTTTATTCAGCTTACACTTCCACATTGCTGTTCATCACCAAAGGAAGTCAGGACAGAAACTCACACAGAGTAGGAACCTGGAGACAGGAGCTGATGCAGAAGCCATGGAGGGATACTGGTTACTGAATCACTTACCCTGGCTTGCCCAGTTTGCTTTCTTATAGAACCCAGAACTACCCTCACAATGGGCCCTCCCAGCCTTGATCACTAATTGAAAAAATACCTTACTGCTAGATCTCATGGAGGCATTTCCTCAAGGGAGGCTCCATTTTTTGTGATAACTCCTGCTGTGTCAAGTTGACACTCAAAGCCAGCCAGTACACAGTGCTTGCCAGGTAAGCACAGGGACCCAGGTTTAGATCCCCAGATTTCACATAAAAAGTCTGTGTACAGGGGCACACGTGTCAGAACCCCAGCACTAGAGAGGCAGGGTCAGGGTCAGGGTCAGGGTCAGGGTCAGGGTCAGAGGCAGAGGCAGAGGCAGAGGCAGAGGCAGAGGCAGAGGCAGAGGCAGAGGCAGAGGCAGAGGCAGAGGCAGAGGCAGAGGCAGAGGCAGAGGCAGAGGCAGAGGCAGGAGGATTCCCTGGGGTTCCCTGGCCAGCAATTTGAAAAGAATTGGTGGGCTCCATGTCAGTGAGAGATGCTGCCTCAAAACAAACTCATAAACAAAGAAGGCAGAGAGCAATTAAGAAGATGCCTGGCATCTTGAGCCTGGTCTTCCTATGCACACTCTCACACTTGTGCATGTACACACACACACCATATGGCCAGTGTGCGTGCACACCCCCCCATGTCCCCACACACCACACCACACACATCTCACACACAGCATACTAACACACATATCACACCACACACACACACACCACACACACACATACCACACCATACACCACACACACACACACACACACCATACACACACACATATCACACACACATCACATACCACACACACACTTACACACACCCCACACAACACATTACACACACACCACAGAACACACACATAGACCACATTCATCACACACACACACACACACACACACACACACACACACACACACACACCATATGTACAGAATCAATAGCTGTGAGCCCCACTGACATTTAGTACAGGATCGCTTTGCCAGCACAGAAAGACATGAAGACAAATGTGATGGCCCGGCTATCTGGTTGTTAAGTATGACAGTACTGTCTTCACAGTGACAGGGCTTCACTTTTCATTAGCTCTGGGAATCAAGGTGTCATTTTAGTCAAGTTCTAGAATAGTAAAAGCATTCCTACAGTGTTCTGTCACAGCCAAGTCCCACTGCTGCTCCCTGGGCTGCTCATTGCCATAGACACCGAGTATCTTGTTCTGCTGTGTCCCCTGTCCCCTATCCATTAGACCATGCTTCCCTCTGATGGCTTTTGACTCCTAGGAGAGGGGCCTCTCAATTCAAGGCTGCTGTGGAGGCTGAGCCCCCGGCCAGCCAGCCACTCCTGGAGCTTGTTTTCTTTCTCCTGGGTCTCTCTGGGCGAGAGGCAGGCAGGTGTGGGCGGTTGCGAAGTACCTGCTGGGTTCTAAGAACAGGGATGCTATTTTTCTCTCTCCTCCCTGAACACAGTGCTAAAGTGTGTGTGTGTGTGGGGGGGGGGGGGATGAAATCAGGAGGAAGAGGGTGAAGGAGTGGCAAGCTTCTGGAAACAGCTGCAGAAGGGCATCTAGTCTCATAATCCAGTCAGACGAGGACAACTTCCCCCTTGGTGGTGGAACTTAAAAGGAAGTGGTGACAGGAAGAAGCCTTCAGGAGGTCCTGCATCTCTTATTTATTGCAGCATCCAACCTTCGAGTAGGCTAAGGTCGGGAAGAGTATACATAGTGGTACCCAGCTTGTACCTAGCTTACCGGTGCCTCTTAGTGCCTGAGCCTTCATTTTCCCATCATTAAGGTGTAAACTTCAGCCTCTACAATAGAGAGACATCACAAGGTTTCTTCAGCTCTAAGTCCTTACATGACCTCTGTCCCAACAGGGCCATGGGAGTTAATGAGGTCATTATGTCCAGACTCCATAGCAGATGCTAGATGGACTATACCACTTCCTCTCCCTCCCATTGGTTAGTTTCTGCTTGCACTGATCTCCTCTTTCTAGCCCCTCCTTCCTCAGATCACAGGTTCTTGGCCTTCCCCTCCAGGCGACACCAGCCAGGCACAGGTGATGTCCCTGTACTTAGAGTGGACAAGAAGCATCTAGAGTTTGCTTCCCTGGGTACTGATATTCTACTTCTCTGACCTGGTCTTTGTTCTTATGTAAGATGAACAAGGTCATCACTAGGTTCTACCTGAGGTGGCTGTCACCTCGGGCTTTAAATAAATGCAAACAAAGGAACTGTAGGAGGTGTGTCTGGCACCTTTATGAAGGATCGTCCCTGTGTCTGCTGTGTGTGACTTGTCTGTCATCTGCTTCAGACTTCTGTTTCTTTGACCTGCTCACCTGTCTGTGTCTGTCGAGTCCTTGAGCTTACCCCTAGCCCTTTGGTTTCGCCGAATTCCATTCCTCTTTTCACGACTAGAACCGGCTTGCCTGCTATATATCTATTGAGCTAGCTTACAAGAAAAGAATCTTGGGATATTCAATCTTGCTTGCGTAGAGCCCAAAGCACTTCTTGCACACACCCTGCAAGCCGTACCCATCCCTGTGATGGTCCCTCGTGGGACAGGGTGTGAGAATCCAGAGTCTGTGCTGTGTGCATAGTACCATGTTAGCTGAACCCTAATTACTACACCGCCACCCCCAAGAGCACACTATAGGCTAGAGGAGAATGTCAGGGTGCTGACCGACCACTCAAGTGTAACCGCGGGCAACCACTGCCTCTAGACTCAAGGCTGAAGGACAGAAGCTGAGAATCGGGGTTTCTGAGGCACCATCCGCTCCTGGTGCTTTCATCTTTGCGCCATGCCCGTGTGCCTAGCCTCCTTAGTGCTGCAACACCTCCAAGGGCAAGGACCAGGGCCTGGTAATGATTCCTGTAGTACTGTGGGGTAGCACAGCCTTCTTGGGGTCCTTTTATGCATTTACTCATTAGACAAACGTTCTTCTGCGGCTCTACTAGGTACAAACACTGCTTTAGTTGCTGGGTCCCTCACGTAGCATATTCTGAGAGGAAAGAGCCTTATGCACATGCGCACAATAAATCAGCATTTTTGTGCGCACGCGGATACTTGTTGCGAGCGGAGAACAGCCTCCAATGTTGTCTTTCAGGAGCTATCTGCCTTTTATTCTGAGACAAGGTCTTTTATTGGCTCGAGGTGTGGCTATTCAGCTAGGTTGGGTGGTCATGGGACTTAGCTCTACCTCCCCAGGGCTGGGATTATAAGTACCCACCACTATGCCCACCTTTTAAAACATGGGTTTTGGGGATTGAATGCGGGTCCTTAATGCTTATGAAACACACACTTTACTATTTCCCCAGCCCAGGTATTTAGCCAATAGCCCAAGTCAGCATTTCTGAACTTACCTTCCTGACTGCTGACCCAGTATCTGGAGAGTGAGTTATGCTGGCAGGCTGTGGATGGTGGGGGAGGGGAAGCTATTGGAGAGCTTTAAACAGGAAAGATCTGCCCCATCTGGTCCTGCGGGCTGCTGTGCAGGAGTGGCCGCAAGAGATCAAGGGTCACCTCAGGCTGAAGATGGAGCGAAGTAGAAGGGTTATATTTTAGGCTAGGCCCCTCAACAGCAGGACCAGTAAAATTTTGAGCATGGCAGAGCTCTGAAGTGGGGACTGCCTCATGTATTGTGAGAAGCCTGGCAGCATCCCCACCCTCTCCCCAGCAGAATCAGCAGCATGCCTCCTGGCTGTGTCCGAAAAAAAAAAAATCAAAACTCTAGATGTCCCAGGAGCAAAACAGCCCTCAGCTGAGAATCCTGGCTGAGTGTCCCCAGCAATACCAGACTGGATGTCAATAGGCAGAGGTGGCGATGGCAGAGGCCATTATTGAACAGAAGATCTATTTTTTGAGCTTCCCCCTGAAACCCCTGGAAGAGTATTGTTCATGACTTCAGGCCATCCCCTCCACCTCTGTAGGGTTGGGTGGACAAGTCACATTCAATCTTGCTTGTGCCTCTGAAGCCGCCAGGGTAAACCTTGGTGGACTGAGTCAGGCCCTTCGGGCCACTGGCTCTTCATGAGGGTATTGTTTCAGATAGACGACGTGTGTGTGTGTGTGTGTGTGTGTGTGTGTGTGTGTGTGTGTGAGAGAGAGAGAGAGAGAGAGACAGAGACAGAGACAGAGACAGAGAGACAGAGAGAGACAGAGAGAGAATATACACTGTTCTTTGCTTCTCCTCAGAACCCAGTCCCCTGGCCCTTTCCATGGCAGATGCAAGACCTTGAACTTTGGGAGGTTGGGTGTGACTTCAACATCTTAGGGACAAAACATTCACCTAGTGGGTACATCTATGAATGCAGAGAGCATTAAGATAAGCAGGTCTGTGTTGGGCATCACAGGACTGGGGATGGGAAGGGAAGTAGGGGGTTGCAATGGAGCAAAGCTATGTGTTTAAGGGGAGAGGCCTCTTAGAGGAAGATGTCAGGAGAGCATGAGCAAGACGCATTGCCAACATCAGCCCTTGGCTTTTAGAAACTGGGTTCTGGGGGTTGGGGGCAGCTCAGTTGGTCGGCTTTTTGCCTGGTGTGCACAAAGCACCAGTTCAGTCCCCAGCACTACGACTGAATGTGGTGGTGTCTGTACCCTAGCACTGCGGGTAGGAGGGTCAAGAGTTTAAGGTCATCCTTAACTATACAGAGTTTGAGGCCAGCCTGGATTATGTGAGAGAGAGAGAGAGAGAGAGAGAGAGAGAGAGAGAGAGAGAGAGAGAGAGAGAGAGAGCGCCACAGCATGCATGTAGAAGTGAAAGACATTGTTTAGGAGTCAGGTCTCTCTCCTCCCAGTATGTGAGTCCTGAGGATTGAACTCTGGTCCTCGGGTTTGGTGGCAAGTGCCTTTACCTACTGAACTACCTCAACTGGCCCAGCACACAGTATTTTGATTTCTTTTTAGTACATTTATTCAGTCATTCATTTATTTGTATGTGAGTATATGTGTGTATGGGTCTGCTCTCACACTGGCTTGCTCAGAAGCCAGGTGTTCGATCCATCAGTGCTAGTTTTGTGGGATATCCTGCTTGCTGTGTGTACTGGGATCTGAACTCTAGTCTTCAGGACTGTACAGTGAGTGCTCTTAAACCCAGTCTCCAAAGCTATTTTGTGATTTTTTTTTAAAGAGACTTTAACAGAGAGCCATGCCTGAAATGGGTGAAAAGATGAAAATGTTCTACAGAATGTGTCCAGAGTCAATGCCGGCCATTCAAAGAACGCTGGGTGGGAAACACGGGTGGGCGAGGTGGGCGAGCGAACGAGGCCGCTACCAGATGCAGATGACGCTCACTCAGCAGTGATCAGTATCTTTATTCATACACGCTTGCTTCCGAACTACAGTGAATGCATCTAACAGAGCGAATCATGCAAACGGAGACGAGAGGTTACACAAATCCAAGAAAGCTAGGCGGTAATTTACATATCTACCTCACCTGCTAGGTAACCAAACAAGCAGTGCAACAGCCCCTGGCTCATCAGCAAAGGCCTGTTTGGGGAAACAGCCCAAACCTTCACTACTTCCTTCAAACCAATCTGGGGTTTTGCATGGTGTTTTATTTCACTGAGAGGTTTAAACATGGTGCGTTCTTCATAAAACAGAACAGAAATCATGTGGGAACAACTCCAAATGCATCTGATCATCTATAAAAGGTATTCTGAAAAACCCTCATAGTCAGGATAGGAGGTCGATTCTTAGAAAAACCTTTAGCCTCAAAATAGTAACCACCTTCATGTATAATTTTTAATAGTCTACTAAACCTCCCAAGGAGAGAGTCACATTTTTTCAGGCAAAATATTAACAAAAATCTATAAACGTCAATCACAGAATAGTCTTAAAGTTAAGCAGGAGACAAAAGACAGTGTAGTTTGATCAGAAAGTGCAAAGCCGCCTTTTGTTATAGTTTAGAAAAAGGGGTTCTTACAAAGTGGGCTAGATAGGTGTATTCTCAAAAGTAGGGTTCTGTCTACTCACAGCCATGAAAATGGAAGCAGATGCTCGGGCACAGTCAATGCCGGCTCTTCCCGGGATAGTAGGTTTGAATTGCCCAATGGGCAGAATCCGTAGACGGCATCTCTCCACTTTTATCCAATGTGAGAGACTGAAGGACCAGAGGGGACTTGAGACAGAGTTGAAGAAACATGCCCTTCTTGCTCTGACTCTTACAGTGCAGAGTGGGGTCCTCTAGATCCCCAAGAATGCTTTCCTAGGGCTGCATCAGGAAGGGGGGGCTATGAAGCCATCATCCCTACAGTTGAAAGATAGCTAAACCTTGTGCGGCTATCTTTAGTGTCTACTAAGAAAGAGAGAGAATACCATTGGGCAGCCAATCCAATGTGGACTCCAGACCCCACTGGCGTGGGAAAGTCCTGCCATGGGGATGCAGATCTTGGGTGTTCTATCCAACCTGGGTGAAATCCTCCTGTAGGCTCTGCGGAATTGGAATTTTATGAAATTTTTATTATTTTAAAAACTCACTTGAAAAGAATTGAGTTATTAAAGTCCTCTATAAAAAAGTACAAATAGCCCAGGATACCCAGGTCTTCTATTGGAGTTAATAAGTTAATTTCTTGTTTTAGGCTAAAAACAGTCTTTGGAACTTCTGGGCTTCCAGGGAGGGGCACAGTAAGGCTGCTTAATGACTTGGAGTGTCTTCTGTTTATTGACTGACATCTGACCACATGAATGAGGGGCACAGACTGCTGAGCCATCCATGCTTTTTAAACATTACTGTATCATCACTTGGACAGCAGTAGACACCGTTTCTAGAACACTGTGCCTGTGCATGCCTCAAGCACCCTTTCCTGATTTTCTGGATTATTCTAACAACAGAAAATAACAGCTTTTTCTAGATTTGCTACGCTGGACCAGTGAGATGTGGCAGGGGTGTTGATTGTTCAGCACAGTTTCTTAACAGCAGCTCATGGAGAACTATTTTAAAACAAGTTTCCTAACACTGTCATGCTAGTGTGGACCCACTGCTAACCAGAGGACCTGTCTTGTTCCTTGCTATTGTGTCCCCCCTGCCCCCCATCTCTCATGGTCAGCATCCTTTCAGGTCCCTGGCTCAGCAAGCATCTCCTGAGCATAAGTGTTTGATACGCTCAGTCGTGGTGTGGGGACAGGTACCCCTGCCATTCTGGGGTTGTAAACAAACAGGAAACAGCATGACATGTACACACAAGAAATAGGTGATTTCATAAGACCAAGGTGAGAAAATGACTGTCAGGAGGTGTTGCCTCGTGGAGGCATTTGAGAAAATAAAGCCCTGTGCAAACCCTTCCTATTTTTTTCTGCTAAGCAGAAGCTGACAGGTTGCTGTCGGTTGTTTTCATGACTTCTGGACCTAGTCTCAGCAGTCATAATTATCAGGGGGATAAAGATGGAACTTAGTGCTTCCAGGGTCCGCTGGCTGGCCTGGCTCTGCCCAGGGCAAAGGACTTCTTACAGTTGGGATGGTCTGAGAAGGAACAACAGATTGTATCTGACCAAAAAAAAAATCACTCATTTTGAAGGCTGACAGAGAGTAACTTCCATTTGCACCAGTGGAAAGCCCACACAGATACTACATCCTCTCTGCCAACCTTCCATGTCTTTCTGGGTGCACTCAAACCCTGCTCTTTAATGATGTTGACTTCTGCTTCCTCCTCTTTGTGATACATTAATGGGTGGCTCTGTTGGGCTTGGCAAGCTACCATGCTTTGCTGAGAAACCATGCTTTGCTGAGGAGCTTGTGAGTGACAACACTTGAGGGTTAATACTGGCCTCTGGTAATCTTTCACATGACTATCTAAGACCAACCTTCCAAAAAACTCTTGGCCTCCTGATTTTCTCAAATTACTAACAAAATTAATAATTAAAGAAAAGGCTACTAGCTCAAACTAGGCTACAGTGGTGAGAGGGTGAAAGGCAATTGGTTTAGCTCCTGGGGCTCCTCATCTACCTTCTGAATTAGCTCCTGCCTGGAGGCGAGCCTGCCATTAACTCCCAGGGCTGCACCTGGCAGCATACTCCAGCCCTTTCCATTCAACCCAAGCACCAGGTGACTTTGATGCTACACTGAAGGCAGAGCTAGCAGCCCACTGGCCTGTGGTGGAAGAGGGAAGGGCTGCCGCTGAGCATTTGCCACCTTCCAGGGGAATATAATACAAAACAATTTCAATGAATTTTTCTGAGTCACAGCCTGATGGGTCCTGTGGAGATTTGGATTGTGCTAGGTTCTCCTCCACAGGCCCTGCCAATGCAGGCAGAGTCTGAGAGCAGATGCTTTCTAAATAGTTTCCCCTACCCCCACTCCTGCAGTCCCTGGGGATTAAACCCTTCAAGGCACCCTCCTGGTGATTCTGGCCTCTGGCCTCTGATGGGGTTACTTCAGTTCAATGGCAAACGTTTCCCTGTAGCCCCATTTCACACGAGGTCTGTGAAGTGGGACAGAGATGTAGAATATTATCAATGAACCCTGTCTAACAGCTGTTAACGGTCATCCACATGAGTTAGTTTTGTAGTAAAAACTGTCTCTGCTGCCCAGATCTTTAAAGTATGAGCCTTTATCCGAATTTAACACTCAGCAGTGTACAGAATAGGCAGCACTGTGAACACTCCCTTAAATTCTTATCATCTCTCCTAAGTTTGTTCTCTAGCATTCTGTTCCTTAGCGAATGCTGGTCTGGGCTCTGTTATTTCCCTCCTCCCGTTGGGAATGTCGGTGGATAGCCATCCAAGGGTTCGCACCTATTTTCTAGAGAAGTTGAATCACTTGGAGCTGGGTGCTGGCAGTTTAAAGAACCCAAGCCTGCTACTGACGTGAGAGAATCAGGCAGCTTGGCACCTCGGGGACGGATTATCTATGAACCCTGTGCTTCTTCTCCGTGGCTTCCCTTACTTTGAGAGGTTCAGCTTCCTGTTGCTGTACCAACTGGAAAGAACAACACTTTCACTTCCTGGGCTCATGTATACACCATTTCCTTCACAGTTTGACCAGGTATAGTTTTTGATAAGGCTAGGTTGCCAAGATGACGAGCTTGACTTCTGAGATCCATACATGACTCCCTCCCCTGCTTTTCAAGGTCTGAAGTCCAGAATTCATGAAAGATTGCAGAAGAAACTGCTCTTTTCTGGTTTGGCCCACTCTCCACTCCATATCTCCTTCTGATTAGGGGTTCTCAGAACTGCCTGTGCTCAGTATCTCAAAGACTCTTGGTGGGTTGCAGGGTATGTGACTGTCAAGCAGATAGGTAGAGAGTAACAAAGAAGAGAGCTTAGCTGTGAGATGCTTTCAGGAGAGGTGCCTTCTATAAGGACTGGTAGGAACTTCATTTTCACTTGTCCTTTGTGCTGAAGAACCCTGCCTCTTCTAAACACCTTGTATTGGGAGGCATTTGGCCAAAGACATGCTCTTCAAAGACCGGAATGTTCTAGGAACAGCTTTAAGACAGTGCGTGCCTCTGAAGAGAGTCTGTTGGCAACAGCTTCAGAGATGGCTCTACACAGGCATGGGGACAAAGTTTGTCTCAAGGATTCTGTGTGTTCTGGAGTACACAGTGAGTTATTCTGGAAAGACAGACTACATATTTTTGTGTGTCCGTATGTACACACAGAAAGGAATCCTCCCACCCTTTCATCCCTAGAGTTCCCAAAGACATAGGCTGAAAAGTATCAGATAGACAGACAGACAGACAGACAGACAGACAGACAGACACACACACACACACACACACAGAGTTCAGCCCAGGTGCTGTAACAATGCCACAGATATATGAACATATCAGGAATACTGGAATTAAACATTTCCAGCTGTCCTCAAGAGAAGTGGGGTGGTAGAGGAACCTGAACAGAGGATAACATGAAGAAGTTAACAGAGTCTCATCTCAAAAATAATCCCCACAAACAAAACCGGGGTTTGCAGGTAAAATCAAATATATATATATACATATGTACACATATATAGTAAAACCCTAGTTAAACATGTAAAGTAGCCATTCATTTTTAAAATTACATCTACATTAAAAAATTAATATATCTGATAGAGTGCTAGTATGTGGGGTAGCGGGTAAGAGAGAGCCCAGCAGCAATGAATAAAGCTAACACTTAATCTTAAAGCAGACTGGAAACATGAGCGTCACAAATATAGCACAATTGTGTCTTATAAAAATTATCATAATACTCTTTATACTTGATACAATTATATCAATAATATAGATTAACTTGTTATTAAGGTTTATTATAAACATGCAAAATTCATTGCATGATGCACTCATAAAACATTAAAATCCTTCTAGCAAGAAAACATCTTTGAGCTGATATAAGCATAAAGTATCTTGATCCTACAGCTCCACATGTGTCGTTCAATTGGAACTGGGAGTGGAAACCCAAACTATACTCTTTTTCATCTCTAAGTGGATGTAGGGCTAGAGAAAGGAGGAAAATCAATCTATAGGGACTGATGCTAGTCAATACTTTGATTAAGTTACTATACATTGTACTTCCATAAATGACACTGCAGCTTATTAAATAAATAGTAAAAAAGGGGATGGGGACATACATTTCAGCTTCTTAGGAAGGGTACCCACAAAGGTAGCAAAATATTATTGTGTGTGTGGGGTTGGCTAACAACACTCGTAAATAGTGGCATGATTACTGATGGCACCCTGGATTGAAGAGTCATCTCCCAGAGATTAAAATGAACATACACATGATTTATCCTTGATCTGAAATGATTTTACATGTTTTGTTTAGCAAAGTCCTTAGACAATTTGGCCTCTTAAAAAGAATGAGTTATCAAGATAGTTATCAACCAAGCAGGGGAATACAGATGATAGATTCAATGAATATTTGTCTGAAGTTTTCTTTCATTCTTACACTATGCACTATGCTTGTGCTATGATAACTGGGAACAGTGATCGGGTTCATCCTGCCCTCTCAGACTCTAGGGACTGTTTCCATTGAAGTAGAGAATAAAAGCAATGGGTTCTTGAATATATGAGTCCTCAACCTCTCTTTGCTTTCTCTTTGGGATTCTTGTTCTTTCATTCCAAAGACATCGTGGGTGGAAATGTCTCCATCCCTTGAATTAGGGTGAATTCACTTTACTATCTCTGGTTGATTTGGATAGTGAAAATCCAAGAAATTGAAGGTATGGAGAATATATCAAATTGTACCAAAAAATAGGGTCCAAGTCTCTTTGTTTTCTAGGAAGAATTAACTTTTAGCTAGATGTGACTTCTACATAATTAATCTATACTCTGTACATTATGTCATCATCCACTAAGATAATGTTTCTGGTTGGGGGGTAGGGAAGAAAGTTGATCACTTATGGACTAATGTCCCTAGAATTTTCAGGCCTCTGTGTGGAACAAAATTCAAGGCCATAGCCTTAAAATTTTATGGTTAAGGATCACTTCCCACTGCTGGGGAGGCTGGGGGCTGGGGAGGCATTTCATCTTTCATTTTTGAATTTCATACCGCACTCTGCAAGATTGGGTGCACAAACTGGGGGTTGACATACGAGAACCCTTCAAAATCAGACTGGTCTATATTAGCGATGACCAGCTGGTCTGGTGGTGTTAAGACAGGCTGCCCTCGTGTGAAGAACTTGTCAAAGTTTTCTGCTCCTTTGCCGCACTGTAGGGGGAAAAAAAAAAGAGGTCAGAAAATACAAATCACAGATATAGTTTACAGAGAGCCTTAAGGTGGTAAGGGCGTGCCACAGGGAAATTGGCCTGACTGGGCAGGAAGACTCTTGGAGGACTTGCAGGCCTACTGGAATCAGAAGCTAGGCACAGCAAACAACAGATAGTTACTTGTAATTCTTCTCATATGATAATTCTGAGAATATTCTCAGAATGAAAACCCCAAATGGAAATGCGCTGTTGGTTACAACATAGCAAGAAGACAGCCTCTCTTATTTCAATATTACTTTATTGAGCAAGCAGAGCTATTAGCAGGAATGGTGCACACACAAGGCCATCAGTCATAGCTCCATGTTGAAAAGCCCATGCTACTGATTGTGCCTGTAGGTACTCTTGAATTGACAAGGTAAGGTTATTGTCCCATATTTGGTTCTTTGTAATAATATTTATAATCAGATAGAAGATGTGTATCTTTGACATCTAACTGGGATGTTTTAGAAACTCTAGCTCTCAGAGTAATCTTAAAGCAGTATGGGGTACAGTGACAATGTAGGAGATCAGTTCTTGCCCAAAGTAAGAATTATGCTTATCTGGATAGAGCTGGTCAAGTGGCAGGCAGGACAACATGGAGCTCATTCATAGCATAGTCTCAAGACAGGAGAAGGTATGCACTGGTACCCTGGGGAGGCACAGTAAAGTCTGTGATCTGTCTTGAACATTATATTCCTTCAGGATCCACCAAGGCATTCATTGTAAATGGAGGCTTTTGGCATAGCTTCCCTGTGATTGTCTAACCAGATAGCTGTTTATGCAGTAGTGCATGGGAGTCTTAGTCAACTCATAGTCAATTATACAACTTAGAGTAATACAAGGCCCACTGCACGATGCACTTGCGAAATGTTAAACTCCTTTTAGGGAGGAAAGAAAGGAATATCCTCACTTTTCCAAATACCTAGAAAGGTTGTGGCATGTCAAATTCTCTGGGACTTCCAAGAAAGAGCTGGGAGTTTCACTTATGTTTCTACTGATGATTCTGAGCATGCTGCAAACTGTTACTCTTTTGTATGCTGGTAGCATAACTGGAGCAACATGAACTCATTTTGAGTCAGCATATATTTTAACCTAATGAGGAATTCTTGGATCTCTAACAGAGGACAGTTCTAGTTAACCTGTGAGGTTTTGTAGAGTTGAGAAAAGAACTGTATCTCCCTCCTCATGACATTATAAAGGTTAACTGTGAAGTTCCACATAGAACATAGCATTTGGTCAGAGTTCAGTACACATTGGTTATTTATTTAAAACTAAGATCTGTTATGCTCATGGGTTATATTTTCTCACCTATTTTCCAAATGAGTTTTCTAGAGAAACCCATTTCGTTATAATTTTCCACTTTCTTTGTAGCAAATAAAACATACTTCTAATTGTCTATGGAGATAGAAAACATATCCTAAGTTCAAAGTAAGGTCTTCAAAAACAACCATGTCCTTTTTCAATATTATTTTCATTTAATAAGCAGTTATTGTACTCTGAACTCAAGACATTTTACACTTCAGTGATGGGGTGGCTCTGGTGTGTGTGTGTGTGTGTGTGTGTGTGTGTGTGTGTGTGTGTGTGTGTATGTGTGTGTGTATGTGTGTATGAGCGTAGACTTCTGTATGATGATGTTGTGGGGGATATAGTGTCCTCAGGTCACTCTGTGGAATCCATACAGTTGATGAAGCACACTCAACGTATCAGCCTGGCTTCCATATATGGAGCCATAAAACTTTGTCTTTCAAACTGTGTATTCCCATGATACTTTTCTTTGCAAGAATTCAAAGCACTTCAAAGCAAAGGTCAGCAGGGGCAGAGCCACATGCAGAGTTTACCACTGAAAAGGGTTCTGTAGGAAACAAGTAAGGAAATACTGTTTCTTCTCAGGAAATAATCAGGAGTCTACATTTTTGACTCATAAATCAGATAAACAACAGAAGCTAGTTTCCATTAAGATACTACATTCAAATCTATTGCAATGATGTAAACATCTAAAGGAACAGTTGTCTTTTTGATAAGACTTGATTTTCAACCAGGTGAAAGTTTTCCTCCAGGAAATCCATTTTCATAAAATTGTCATAACTTGGACAAGGGATGCCATTGTCAACTAGTAGTTGGAGAGGATACTGCTAAATGTCCTAAGATGAAGGACTTTCCTGCTCCCCTAAATATTTATTGGCCCAAAATATCAATGGTGCATCTGTTGGGAAACACTGGACTCCATATATCGAGACTGTAATGAGAGGTCCTGTGGCTGATGTGAAGGGGCCAAGCATGAAAAATAGGCAAGAGCAGCCATAAGTGGGAAGAGAGCATGGAGTAGTTGAAGAAGGCCAAATAAAAATGATGTAAGCAAGTGTTACAGCGTATGAGGGCAGGCTTTGAGGAGAACTCCCTTTTGGTGATGGATGAGTACCAACTACCTAGAAGAATCCAAGTGCATTTACTGTTGATGCTTTCAAAGGGTGGGCATGAGCACCCTTAGGAATACAACATTTGTCATCTTTCTGATACTGACAATGCAAAGAAGAGCAAGAAGGAGATTCTAAATAGAAAGAAAGAGAACATGTGTCTCTACAAGGCAGAACAAGGCTAGCCAAGGTAAATGTTCTATTTGCCTGCCTGTCTAGCATTGCATTTATGGATTTGTTCTTTGAAAAGATTGTATGTGTGTGGTCCTTTATTTGAACACTGTCTTTATGATGCTCACAAATTAGTTTCCAGTGAGAAGTTTCTTAGTACCATGGCTTTATTGCGAAAACTAGAAGAGTTCTCAAAAGCTACAAAGAGGATCCACCTAAACACTGAGGGAGGTGGAGAGGAAGAAGACATCAAATTTTACAGCTAATATTCCATGAAAAATTATTTCTAAGGCATCTAGTGTTTATAAAGCCAAAAAGTATAATAAATGAGATGGAAAAAACTCCTTGGTGAAGCCTCGTAATGTCAGTACTGAAGACTGTGAAGCTAAAGGGAAAATATGGAGCCCCAATTAATTAAATCCTTGCTATGTGGCCTCACTGAATGGCTATGTGATTGTTAGTCTCAAAATTGCTCCCCACCAGAGACATCTTTCTCTTCTTTCACCCCAACACTCCTTGGAATTTTCCATGGCTCAGAGAGAGAGAGAGAGAGAGAGAGAGAGAGAGAGAGAGGGAGGGAGGGAGGGAGGGAGGGAGGGAGGGAGGGAGAAGAAGGAGGAGGAGGAGGAGAATGGGAGGAGGAGGTGGAGGAAGAGGAGGAGAAGAAGAAGAAGAGGAGGAGGAGGAGGAGGAGGTAGAGGAAGAAGAAGAAGAAGAAGAAGAAGAAGAAGAAGAAGAAGAAGAAGAAGAACAAGAACAAGAAGAACAAGAAGAACAAGAAGAAGAAGAACAAGAAGAAGAGAGGGCACACACACATTATGGGAAATGAAGGCTTTTCTTAAACTGACTCAGTTTAGGTAAAGAGACCAGAGGCAAGGGCAGGGTGAGTACAGAGAATAAAAATTAAATCACTGAAATTCAAACACATCAATCATAAGACAAAAACTTAAAAACAAAATAAAACAAAACAAAACCCCTCAAACAAAGAGACAAAAGCGAGAGGTGTGAGTATAGTAGTAAAAAATGAGGACGATAGACTTTGAAAAGCTGGGGGTTGAGTCTGAAGATGAGAGGAGACCCGAGACTCAGAAGACGTCTTATTCTGAGGGCTGTCATACCAGAGTGGATGACAGCCCAAAAGGCAGCAGGAATATTTTAATCATAAATCTCATATTATGAAAAATATAAATTAACCTTACACTAGAGAAAGTCTTTCAAAA
This sequence comes from Grammomys surdaster, assembly GCF_004785775.1. Taxonomy (NCBI): domain Eukaryota; kingdom Metazoa; phylum Chordata; class Mammalia; order Rodentia; family Muridae; genus Grammomys; species Grammomys surdaster. The sequence goes on from NW_021621692.1 coordinate 567,427, forward strand.
GTGATGCTTCCACGCTTCTAAGCAAAACCAGGTCCAGAAACAGATGATCTCTTTTAGGAAACCTGGAGAATATCTTGAACTACTATTTAAAGATGTTATGCAGAGATCTTAAATGCCACCAGCAAAACCTGACAAGGATTATAACAATCATATCTCTTTAGATGCTTGTGCAGAAGATAATATATTTAAGAATCTATTTTTCACTGCCTATGACCCAACTTTGAGATCATCAGCTTGATGGGTAGAGAGCTGCAGGTGCCACCTTAGAGCTGTGTGGGGAGTAAGAGATGGGCGGGGGCACCCAAGTAGCATCTGTGGATCAACAAGTTAATGTGTGGCATAAGAAGGTAGATTGGCTGCAGATGTTCTCCCAACATTATTACAGCCATTTGAAGGACAGCCTCCAATAGCAGCAAGAACAACAGGCAAATTTGGGTTGTTTGTGACCTCTGAGTTCTAGTCCTCTAGACCTTCACAGCAGCTAAATAATCTTATGAACAATGCCTCTGGAGTGAATAGGTATGATATTCACTGCCAAAGGCCCCCAACAACTTTCATTAGAGGAAACTTCTGCCAGAAATGTGACTCAGGACAAACTCAGAAGAGAAATGGGCAGCTGGTGTGTGAACCCAGGCAGGTCCATTGTTCTCCTTGGGAACAGTTTGTATCTGGTGCTCAGTACTGACACTTGGGGAGGGAGAGCAAAGTGAAGGACCGGGCCAGAGATCAAGAGGTCCAGGTGTAGCTTTAGGCATCTCATTGCATGTCCTTTTAAAGGTAAAATGGGGATGTGACCACTCACCTTCCAGGGCTCTGGTGAGAGCTAAAGGACCTAGCATGTGTGAGGCCTTTCTAAATGAGAAGACATTATACAGAGAGATGATATAAACATGAACCAATAGCCCTGCAAGCAAATAGATGACATTTGAAGAATGAACTAATGCTATTAACAATCTGCCTTCTCTCTTATCTCTTCATTAAGAAATGAAAAACTTTGTCATTTTTGATATGTCTACCTAAATGATTAGTTTTAATTATCAATTAGACATGATCCAGAACCACCTGGGAAGGTGATCTCAATGAGGGATTGTCTGGATCAGGTTGTCCTCTGGATAAGTCTATGAGGGATTATCTTGATTACACTGAGGAAACCCTGTCTACTGAGGGTGACATCATTCCCTAAGCCAGGGATCCTGAACTATGCAAGAGTGGGAGAAACGAGCTGAGTGTGTACATGCATACACTCTTTCTCTTCTCTTCGCCATGGAAATGACCAGCAAGTCCACATTTTTTCTACCTTAATTTGCTAAAAATAATGGACTGTGAGCTAAAATGAACCCCTTCTCCCTTAGGTTGCTTCTGTCAGGGTATTTTATCACAGTGGCAGAAGGGGAACCAAGACATCACCCATTTGTTAAATTCACCAATCAGTAAAGTGAACACAGGAGAAATCACACATAGTAAAGATGTTACAGCGCATAGAATGATGCAGACCCTAGATGGGATCTGGGTTGCAAAGTTTTGTGCCCACATCCTGTGTGGCAAGCAGCCTTCCAAACCATTTTTGTTCTGTGAAAGGGTGGAGGGAGGAGACTGAGCTGTGCTGTGGGGAGTAGCTTCTTGCCTGTGGGTCTTACCCCTGAGACGCACTGAGCACAGCGGTGCATGTGTGGGCCTACACTCTATGGTGTCCCAGGAGTGTCAGATACAACTCCGTGGTCACTGGCGTGGAAACATGAGTGGCTACAGAGCGATGACCACTAGGAAGCAAAATCACACAAATCCCAGACGGATAGGCAGAGTGCAGAACTAATGAAGCATAGAGGTTAGCTGCAAAAGCACAGAAATAAAAAATGTAGGAATCTTGGGAGGGCCTCTTACAGTGGCTAGATATGGCAGGGTATCTTTGGCATTGGGAGAATGCTTACCTATATTGAAGACTCTGTTCTTGGGGAGACTACAGCACTGTGCTGTACAGTCTGAACACTTATAAGAATATCACCCATCCTCTGTACAGTTCCCTGTGTATCTTTATGTGGGTTGAATAGCCAGTGACAGACACAAGCTTGTGTAATCTGCCTTATGCTTCCTGGGAGGCCAGGTCAGCTGTATGGGAAACCCATGGGGGAGGGCCTCTGGCTACTTCTCTGCCCTTTCCATGAAGGTCAGCATGCTCAGGGAAGGTCTCGATGCGGGATGAGGGGAAGCAGCAGCACGCAGTTAATGGTGAAAAGTGAAGTTAGTTTGCTTAGTCACTCAAGGTTCTGGAAACGTGCTCACCGAAGGCCTGGATGCCCACTGAAGCCAGTGCATTTTGGTACAGAAAGTCTGGAGAATAAGAACGGATAGAGGAGAGGAATTGGAGATGTCGAGAATCAGGAATGGTTGTGTGGAGAATGCCGTGAACCCACGAACCTCTGCGGTACATTGCTATGTGAAAGATGCAAGATGTGAAATGCCACCATACTGCCTCCTTATGTATGGTTTTACACATGCATGCCACATTCTGGAAGGTCACAGAAAAGATCATGAATTGTGGAACTAAAAGTTAGGGTTGGGGGGGAGACCATCTTTCCTTTTCTATTCTTACCACTTGGTTGATGATTTGGCTGCAAATGGATAGTATTTTAATGGTAATAACTGCCTGAAAGATACTAAGACTTCCTCTACTTGTGGCCCACATTCCCTGGGATGAAGGACTAGAGAAGGGATTTGGTTTCATGGACACCATTAAACACACTCAATTTGTCTATTTCCTTAGAACATTATCTTGGGAAGGGCAAATGCTGTTTGGAGAGAGTCTAATTTTATCCATGAGCTTGTTGATAGAAACAGGATGTAAGCCCACATAAATGAATGCATTCATAGTCAACCACGATGGCACACACCTTTAATCTTAGTACTGGGGAGGCAGAGGCAGGTAGATCTCTGACTTCAAGGAGGCCAGCCTGGTTTGTCTACATAGTGAGTTCTAGATAAGCCAGGGCTACACAGAGAAACACTGTATCAAACAAAACAAAACAAAAAAATGAGTGCATGTGTATGTGCATATGTGTGTGTGTGTGTATATGTGTGTATGTGTATATGTGTGTATGTGTGAGTGTACATGTGTGTCTATGTGTGTATGTGTATATGTGTGTGTGTGCAAACAGGTGCACTTGTATATATGCAGGTGAATGAGCAGTCTATGTTCATATCGGACAGAGGACAATATCAGCTGTTCAGCCTCGGAACATCTGTTTAATTTGTCCTTTTCAGACAGTCTCTTGCTAGTCTGGAGCCTCCCATGTAGGCTAGGCTGGCTGGCGAGTGAGCCCCAGGGATCTACTTGTCTAGGAAAATAGTCGTGTGCTACCACACCTGGCTTTTTCAATGAGCACATTCCTGAAGGTATAAAGTATAAAAGCCCATGAATGTATGAGAGTGAAGGTTCAGCCTTACCAAGTGTTATTTTCTATGGGATAAAAACATGTACTCCATTTAGCTTTTCTTTGTATTAATGGCCAGAGCTAGAAGAGTTGAAGTTTTCTTTTCAAGAGTAGTACAGTGAGCATCATCGTTGGGTCTTGACATTTGGACAAAGTGAACACATCAACTTGAGTCAGACCGGGTCTGTATGCACAATGTCCTTCAGCCACTGAAGCTCCAAGGCTTACAATTTATTTTATTAATTATTATTTAAAATGTTTCATATTTTATAAGCAGAGAAAGATTTGGGAGAATAGTTATTAAAGAATAGAAACTGTTTGCTTCTAATTCACCCGTGGAAGATGGAGAAAGATTTAAAGGCTTAAATCAAACCCTAATACACCATGATGTGATTTCTTCTGTCCCCAAGGATGGTTAGTGTTTTTAAGCTGTCAGCAGAGCTCCTTGAGTCTTGAGCATCTCAGTTTTAATTAGCATCCCTGTTACTGGCTCAACGGGAAGACCAGGAAAATGAATCTGCCTGCCACTCAAGAGGACTGATTAGATATGCCAGAGGCATTCTCTCAGTTAGACAGTCTCTACAGACAGCCTCCTTCATCTGGGTAGCTGATGCTCCATACAAGGAAGTTTGCAGACTCCTTATTAAAAGAACACCGTACCATAAGATGTCCTCAAGTTTAGAAAATATGCACAGAATTATTTATGTTTAAAGAAGCATGACACCAGCAACTTAATCTCAAGTGGCATAGGAAAGCATGTGTATGTGTGTGTGTGTATGTGTGTGTGTGTGTGTACATGTGTGCATGTACATGTGTGTGTGCATGTGTGTATGTGTGTGTATGCATTTACACATGTGTGTATGTGTGTGCCTATGTTTGTGCACATGTATGTATGTGTTTTCGTGTGTATGCATGTGTGCACGTGTGTGTGTGTGTGTGTATGTGAGTGTATGCACATGTGTGGGTATGGGTCCAGAGAGCAAATCAAAAAGAAGACAAAGCAAGCATGGGAAACATTAACATCTAGGGGATCTAGGGAATGTAGACATTCTTTATATTATCCCCCTTCCCCCTTTTTCCTTGTAGTGCTGGGACTGAACCCAGGGACCTGCGCATGCTGGTCTCTTGCTGTACCTCTCAGCTACACTCCTAGACAGGATCTCACTATATAGTTCAGAATGTCTTCCTCCTGAGAACTGGTATTACTGGAGTGCTGCCACTATGTCCCAGTTCCCAACTCTTTCACAAGTCTGAGAAATTCTTTCAAAATAATTTCAAAAATAACTGCCAACCCCAAACCATCACCATATTCTCTAAATAAGCTAATGATGTCAAACAAAGGGGGCCACCATCCTGTGAGCATCCCTATGGCTGCCTCCCTTCATGGTTGTGGGTTGGGAGAAGGAGCCATGTTTGTGCCTGATTGTCGCTGTGTCGCCTATGCCTATGCTTGCTGGTCTCACTGACTTTGGCTCTTGCTATAGGGATGACAATGCTCCAATGAAGGTTATTCTAGTTCTTTCCTACCTCCTTTTGATGAAGTAACTATAGTAACTTCCCAAGAAAGGCTGTCTCTGAGAGACTGGCCCATTTTGAAAACGCTCTGTCTACCTGTGGATTCAGGAATATTTAGTTCTCGGTGTTGACTTTTGCAGATTAATACCCCTGTCTCTAATATCCTTTCCAGCTCAGTGGCTATTTCTGGCTTGTCTGGAAAGGAGTGATTGTGCTTTTTTTGTGTGGGTGCCAATGGATAGAACTCAAAAACAGAAGAAAAAAATCAATTAGCTGTACACTCATGGTATCAGTGTACACTGCTACTGATTTCAGGTGGAGAAATGGAGAGACGGCGGCTCCATTTGCGTGACTAACACCAGGAAAAATGCCCTGTGGTCAGAGTGTCTGGCTGGCATCTGGAAGCTTTCACTTTTTAGACCAAGTAGAAGGAGACTGTCGCTCCGTTGGTGAGAGGTGGCCAAGCAGGATGGCTGACCTGCTTCTTGTGTGGTATGTCCTCACCAGCTTGACACCACAGGTCTGTGACTGAAGATGGACCTTTTCAGAAGTGCCATGTCTTTGAAAAAGATCAGAGTCTTCTTCCACAGTCTTCTGAATATGGACTGGCCTTCTTCTAGTGACTCAGGTTGGCCATGGGGAACGCTAGGCACACCACAGCTGATGTTGCCTGTACACGTTTCCCTGAGTATCTCACTGGGACTGGGCTGGATGGCGTTTTTCTCATAAGGATGAGAGACATTTATCTAGTGGCTTCACTTATGGGTTGGGACTGGTTTTATCTTGGCTTTAAAACAAGTTAGGATAGGAAAGCCTTCCCTGGCTAGGGATAATTTTGACTTCACAGTGGCACATGGTAGCCTCTGGAGGGACAGACATGGCTCTCCTGAGGACTGGGTCTTCTCGTCATTGGTCATTGTAGGCCATACTTCCCTCACTTCTGACACCACAGGAAAGTAGTGTCCCTACATCTGATGCCCACCACTCTTGTTCGTTGCTGTCTTGTATGAGTTGCAGCCCACATAAGGCTGGCCACAGGAATACTGTAGGTCTTGACTTTAACGTTGGCGGGTGATGGAGAGACCTCTGTAGGACTTGCTGATGAAGCACACCATTAAGGGTCTTTTGCTGTGATGCCTCACGTTTTGCATGACACTTTGGCCTAAAGGTTAATGATAATATGAAAACGACAAGCAGACTGTATACCTAGGGGACCTTGATTCCTATAGGTCTGCCCTGCTGTGTAAAGTCTCTCCCCTCCTAGCACAGGACCAGTGATTCTGGAATCATTTTTCTTCAGAGGATTAAGAGTTAAGAAGTAGAAAAAAGACAACAACAAAAACCAAACAAATCCAAAGATGACAGACTCCTGAATCTACAAGCACAGATGAGACGCCCAAGAGCAGCCAGCCAATCCTGTGAGCGCTGGCAGTCCGTAGCTGGTACTTGACAATAAGTGAAGGCTTAATTCCATGGAAGCCGGGCAGTACAAATTGAGAGAACAGCTAATGGCCTTTAATCCTGCAGATCTCAGGAAAATTGAGTCTCTGGTGCTTGTTAGAAGCCCACCAGGAAGCTCCAGAGACAAGGTTGTTAGGCAGGCCTGCTAGGGCTGCTCAGAGGTGGGAGCACCATGGGTCCTCAAAGACGGGCTCACCATGGGACGTGGACATAGTCAGGGGCTCTGGCAGCCACACTGCGTGGTTGTTTACCACAGAGAGGCCTGTGTTGCTCACTCCTCTTTAACTAACTACCTGTTGCTTTTTCTTTTTTCCTGCAGACTCCTCTGAGTTTGCACTTAGCCGTGGCCCAGTGAGGCACGTTTCAGTGAGGAAGCTGGGAAACCACACCCTGAGCAGCTTCTCTCTGCAGCCTTTTCCCTCCTTTACCTGTGCCAACCACATTGTGGCTTTGACTAAGCTGCTGTCCTCTGTCCTAAACCACCTTTCGGCCCCTGAACTCTTCTTGGTGTGGTAATTCCATACAAGCGCTGTGCCACGCAGACAGAGTGACACTCTAGGGACCCATGCATGATCCTCCTGAAATTAGGAGGTGACTGCTCTGTGTCTGTGTCCTGGGGGTGGGGCGAGGTGGACATGAGCTCAGGGTGGCTCTTTGCTGTCCTGCATGTGACTGAGACCTCCCTCACGTCTCTCTCTGCTTGGACTCTCTTGCCTTGTGACAAAACAAAGTATCAGACCCTGCTTGCTTCTCAGTCCTTCCTGAACTGTGTCTCCTCTGTGGGCTGGCTTCTGTCCCTGCATTCTTTTTGGCTGGTGGAGAAGAAGCTGGGGCGGGGCGGGGGGGGTGTCAATTGACCTGATTAATTTTAGTTTGTCTTCGGTCTGTGCTAAAAATGTCTGTGGAGAATAAAGTCCAGCGGGCTCGCCAATGCCAGTGTTATTCTTGGCGCAGAGGACACATGGGCACTTCTGAGGATGGATTTGCTGCTCCTACTCAGCAACTCTGCCACCGCAGGGGTCCGCTTGGCCTGCTCACACAGGTTGGTTAGAGAGCGACTGGGGCTGATCCAGCAGAGTGGAAACTTCTGACACTGGCTGTGGACCATGGCAGCTTGCCTTACAGTATCTGGAGAGCACCGGGGCTGAAACTTGGAAGGGGTGGCTCTCTGGGCAGATGTCCTGGGTACTGTGGAATGGCAGGTGGAGTGTACGAGGAATTGGTGTCTTAAAGATACTCAGTTTAGCTTAGTTCTTGGGACAGAAACCTTGAGAAGGGGCATATTGGCTGCCATTCACTACCAGAAGAAGTAGCAGGGCTGTCACCAACAGCCTAGTGGAAAGAAAGGACCCTGATCCACCCTTCCGGCATCTGCCAGCTATATCTTCTGGTGAGCTATTCAGCCTCTATGTGTTTTGGCCTTCTCTAATGTAGAGCTGAGACAATCATGTCTGTCTGCCTCACAGAGGTGTTGGGAGAATTATGTAAACTGATGTTTGAAAAGCGCTGGGAATGGGGCTGTTGTATAATGGGTTAAATAGAATTTTAAAGGTTGGAATCACATGGTAGAAGCTGGATAAAGGCAGCAGTGCTGGCCCTGGTGGTGGCTACCCACTCTGCACAGTGGAGGGAAAGGCCACTGTGAGAACTGGGTTCAGATTCTACCTGTGGGATGGTGGAGATTTAAGTGTGCCCCAGGACCCCGTGGTGGGGCAGCATATGGGAGGGCTGGGGGAGCAGGCAGGTTTAGGAGATAGATTTGAGACCTGAGTCCTGTCAAGGACCAGGCAAGGAGAGCTCTGCAGGGTATAGTATCCCCAGTGGTCAGTGCAGGCTACTGGCTAATGACCTGTGTATTCTGTGGTCATCCTTTAGAAGTTGTTTGTCCTTCTGTCTTTACTCTGGCCATCAGATTCTAGGGTTGTGCACAGTCTTGAGCTGGTGACTGAGCAGCCATTTTCCTTACTCTGCCAAGGCTAGGGTCACTAGCCTCCTATCGCCCAGAGAAAGGGAGGGGAGGTCAGCATACTGCCCTGCCTTTCTGGACTCACCACTTTGGGCTTGAATGGCGGTTGGATCTCCCTGTTCTCCAACTTCTCCCAGTCAATCCTCCTGAAGAAGGCATGTTCTCTGACATCCCTCTCTCCCTCGGGCCCGCAGCCCAGCCGCTTGGCAGGGTGTTTGGTCATAAGCTAGAGAGAGAAACAGACAAAGACACAGATGAGTGACAGAACCTTCCCCATCCAGCCCTGCCTCTGAATAGATGGCTGAGGAGGCTCTGGAAGTCCACCAAGAAACACACATGTCGGGTGGCAAGGGTGGCCTCTGTGCAGTGATTTTCACAGTAAGGAAGCAGTTGGAACCAATGACCGAACGGAAGGGAAATTCAAACAGGCATCTGCATGCATCACGTGCATTTTGAACCTGGCATCTGTGTATGTAAATGGGGGCTGGGGAGACTGGGGATATGTCCTGTTGGTAAGGAGTCACATTTGCAGGGTATAAAGCCCTAGGTTCAATCCTTAGCACTGTCAAAGGGGAAGTGGGGAAAACTGGGAAGGGAAGGAGGGAGGGAGGGAGGGAAGAAAAGTTCGTGCTATTTACATGAATGCTTTATTAATAAAAGATCATGGGAAGTCATATGTGCTGAGAGTACGGAAGGCCTACAGCACACGGATGCTGTATGTAAGCAAGTGTCACATTCTTCTTTATTGCCTGGATCAAAATATCATCAGGCTCACAGGTTAGGAAAATACACATTGTAGCAAAGGCAGCAAGTAGTTCATTTCAAGGTATCTGATGTGGGACTTGGAGGGCATATCAACCCTGGGCCAGTCCACGGCAGGAGCTCCTCAGCTGCCACAGGCAGCTTAGCCTTGACCTTCGAACACACTAAATAGGAAACAGCGAGTGTGGTAAACTCTCTTTTGAGACATTTAAAAAGAAATTTTGTGACTTAAATCATGACCACTGAAGACCAATTAAGTCTACTGCCACCAGTTAAGTTGCTGGCATTTCCCTGAAAGGAGAGCTGGCCAAGGACCCAGAAGGTTTAAAACAGTTCTATTTATAATAGTCTCTAGCCAAGGTGGAAACAAGGCAAGTGCCCTCCCTCGATGAGCGGAACGCAGGGATAGACTGTCCAATGTCCACACAGCAAACATGTCAGAAGAAACCATGGCGACACACAGCGATGTGGCCACATTCACTATACCATGCTGGGTAAAAAGCCAGGCCTGGGGCACACTCTGAGGAATCCCAGCTGTGCAAAGGCCAAGGCAGGCAAGACTCATCTGTGTAGTCAGTACTGATTATCTTGGGGGTGGTGGGTGATAGCAACTATCAGGGGAGAGGGGAGGGGGCACCTAGGGTTCTGTCTTTGAACAGGGTACAGTTACATGCATGCATCCATTCTGTGAAAACTAATTGATATGGCCATGGATGGTCTATACCCATTTTTAATATGTATATCTTAAGAGAGAGAAAATATAAACTGTCACATGTGAGGATTAGCACTCCCCAGGAGCCTGTGATTATTTCTTTGTTTGTGTGACTGTAGGTATATGTATGTGTGGAAGACAAAGGTGTATGAGTGTCTGCATATCTGTAGAGGCCAACCTTGGGTGTTGTTCCTCCTTGGAACACATGGATTGGAGCTAGGCTGGCTGGCCAGTGAGCCTCAGGGCCCGCCTGCCTCAGCTTCAACAATGTACCAGCATGCCTGGCTATTTTACACGGGTTCTGAGCACTGAACTCAGGTCTTCAGGCTTACATGGCAAGCACATTATTGACTGAGCTACGATTAATTCTAGTGCCTCCCCACCCCCACTGCAGTGCTACAAGATGGACTGGGAACTGAAGTGGACAGAGTAAGAGAATGGGTCAAGATGTTTGGACAGTGCTGGAATGTGAATCTGTTCTGTCCCTCTGTGCCCTGCGTGCCACCGAAGTTGGGCATAGTGGTACACGCCTGTGATCTTAGCACTTGAGAGGTTTAAGGAAGCAGATTGCAAGTTTAAGGCCAGCATGGGCAATATAGGGAGTTCAGAGCTGGCTGAGCTAAAGAGCAAGACCCTGTCTCAAAAACGTCAGGTATGGAAAGGGTATTTCCCTTGACAGCCATCTTGGTTAACCACCAGAGAAGAACCCAGATATACTCACTCCTTTGCAGATGGAGACAGCTTCCTTGGACAAGGATTTGGGGTAGGACACGTTGTGCTCCATTATAGACTGAAACAGTTCATCTTCATCTTCCCCGTCAAACGGAGGCTGTTCCAGACACAGAAGGGAAAACAAAAAACAGAAGGAGTAACGCATTACCATGGAGGCACGAGATCTGTGAGAAGAAATGGACCCTGTTTCCCCACACACCGCAGGTGGCAAGGTTAGCTCGGTGAACACAGAGGCTGATGTGATTATCTTTCATTGGGCTGCTGGTTGTGCGTTTCCCATTTTTTTTTTTAACTGTCCCTTTCATTATCTTACCCTGGGCGACCCAAAATAATCTTTAAGGGAAAATGTTTTAGAGTAATACGTTTAGTGATTTGCAAATAAATTATAATTACTCTATTAATCTTGTAATTATGTGCTAAAAATCTAACTATGAACAAGTCAGGTTGCAGATGGTTCTGTGTTTAGGGTGTGTGTGTGTGTATGTGTGTGTGTGCATGCAGAGAATGCTGTTTTTGCCTTGACTTAAGGTGAAGGGAACTTCAGGCTAGGGGCAGAGAGGAACTGTAGCCTTTCTGACCTGACAAGACAGGTAGCCTGCTTGGTGGCAATTGACAGGAGCTAGCTTTTAGATATCTCCTTTGTCCCTTCTAGTGGGCTGAGAAATGGAGGATCGGTGATACCATGGAGCACGGAACTCTATTTCCCAGCTGGATGCTCACACTCAGATGGCCCTTACACAGCAGTTGCTGTGATGAGGCTTCTGACTAGTTCAGAGCCCAGTGTGGGATACCCAGAAGAAGCTCAAGGAAGGGAACTTACAGTTGTTACTGAGGCAGAGATAGTTCTTGGGAGGGGTTGTAAAGAGACCATGGCACCTGTCTGTGTCCAAGGTACCCTTCAAGTGGTTTCTCCATTGCATCTTTTACCCTGAGGGCACTATTCTCTCATGCTCACTCTAATGGGATGTGCCCAGGAGGACTGGACTTACGGGAAATTCCTGAATATCATCCTTGGTACAATAACCTTCAGCTTAACATAAAGATGTCAGGGGCATCCCTGGTAGAGAGCTTTGAAGGGGAACTGGGCATGGGGCCAAGGCAGGAGAGTCACATGCTCTGAGGGAAAGACGCCAAGTGTGTAAAGAGCCCTCCCTTTGGGCCAGGAGTGGGGGGGATGTAGTTTCGGTGACTTATGACCCTTCGTTTTTCTCTCTCTTGCTCTCTAAGTGTAAACGAAGAGCCTCTTTTCTGGTTGGAAACGCCTGGCTTTGTAAAGCACCTGTGATGTGGTGGCAGTCTGCATGTGGGTGAGGAGAAAGAGTGAGTCTGGCTGTGAATTAGTCAGGGCATGGCCTGCCGTGGTGCGTAGATGAAACCTGGCGTCTACAAGGTAGGTCAGTGGGAGAGTGTAGCTGCAGATGGCCTTGCTGGGGTGGGGCTGTGCCAGCCAAGAGTGACAGTGGTGCTTGGCCTGCTGTCCAACACACCTTCTTTTTGGCCCCATAGCAGGCATCCTCTCGATACCTTTTATTAGACATCCACGCATCACCTCATCTCCCCTAACGAGGAACCCAGAAGGGAGTTTGAGCTTTGGCCAAGGGGGCGTTCACAGCTAGCACCAACATGCTAAGTTCTGACCTGGGCTGCAAGCCACACCCTGCCAGGAGCACTGTGCAGTCTAAATTTAAGGTGAGCATGTTCACACACACAGAGACACAGACACACAGACACACAGACACAGACACACACACACACACACACACACACACACACACACACACACACACGAGTAACTGTGTAAACTCAAGCTGCTGAGTCCACTTACATTGGTTATGTGAGTATGACTTGGGCTGGCCGTGCGGGAGTGGATAATCATTTAGGGTGCTTACTATAGGGAAGTCTAATTCTCCCTCTCTCAGCAGTTTTAATCACCTAGTTTTATTCATCTGGGGGTGGCATCCCATGTGACTTCCCCCATGCACAATGGCAGGCCAACTGGTATTGTTGTCGTTCAGTTCTTGCTAGTAGTAGCCGGAATGATGAGGCGCTTTTGTCTGATTTTATTTTACTTTGTTTCATTTTATTTTATTGACAAAGTTTCCCTGAGTAGCCCTGGTTGTTCTGGAACTTGATCTGGAGATCAGGATTGGACCTCAGACTCGGAGATCTGGCCCCTGCCTCTGCCGCCTCCTCTGCCTCTCTGCCTCTCTGCCTCTCTGCCTCTCTGCCTCTCTGCCTCTCTGCCTCTCTGCCTCTCTGCCTCTCTGCCTCTGCCAAGTCCTGGACTTAAAGGTGTGCACCGCCACAACCACCAGGTTCTCTGTTCAGCTCTTAAGCAGCCATATGATAGATACTTCATGGGTATAGTTTCACTGTCATATTTACAAATATCTTTTTTTTCATGGATTCTCAGATTTTCTTATTTTCAAATAAGATATTATCTGTAATCTTTGTTTTGACTGTTCCAAACACATTTTTCTTGGTAGCCAGCAGTATTCCCATTCAGAGCCCAAGAGCCACCAAAATCTCTTCAAATGGATTCATGGGTCCTTGGGTGTGTTGACAATCGCTTCAAGCAACATGTTTTGATAACAAATACTGGTAGAAACGTCTCTGCATGCCGGCTCTTTTTTCCTCTGAATTACTTCTGAGGAACGGCATCCCGGGTGTGGGATTACGCACCAAAGGATGTGAGCGTGTTGATGTTCTTGCTGGGACACTCCAGCTCACCCTAGGGGCCTCTTTACAGATAATTACCTACTCGCAGGCCCTGGTGCTGAGGGCAGGTCAGTGGTGCCAGGTTATAATTATATCCATCTTCCTTTCTAGTAATGCCAATTCCCGTAGTGTGGAGAGAGCTGCTGCCCGGGTCCTTAGTATGTGACCGTTTCAGAGTGCCTCGCTCCCCTACCATCCCGATTCCTACAGCGAGTTTTAAGTGTCTGCAAATCTGGACGCAGTGTTCCGAGCTCAGCTCCCCATTAACGAGTCTCGGGTTTGTGTAAAGAAAATTTTCTGAACGTGTTGAGCCCCACGCCCCACTGAAGAGCTCTAAGCTTTCATCAGACAAATGGCTCCCACGGTACAAAACGCTTCCTGAATCACTTCCTAACAGGCAGAAGGGAAGGGACCTGCCATGTTGCTTTGCAGTTTGCTGAGGACCTAGGAGGAAGGGAGAGGGACACACGTGGACCATTTGGGCTGAAGCTCCAATTACTGAGATGAAACACCCTGTACAGATAAACATCTATGGGAAGGAAAGGACGCAGATGAGAGGGCCAGTCCCCTTATGACAAATGCTGTGAACACTGGGAGCAGCAATGAGCTCATCAGAGGGCCACACAGGCGCTATTAATACTCCTGCCCAAGCAGTTATGTCTGTCAGGCCATTCAGAAACTGGATATAGACTCAGGCAATTCAGACTTGATGGCTCCATTTGGCTGCTGACAACTGATAAGCCGAAGGCACATAGAATTGCAACCAGCTACCTTTCCCTGCTCATTGTTGGCCTTCTATAGTTAAGGAAGACAAATGTAGTGACTGACCCCTTGGACAAGCTCATAATCAGTCTTCCTCCTCAGTCCCTGTGCCGATCCGCTCTTGTCGATGAGTCCCTGTGACTGTTAGGGGCTGTGGGTATTTGTATGACACCGGTGGCCAAGTTGTAGGCACACCAGGAATTCACTTCATTTTGCAGGCTCTGACTGGAACTGTGTTTGCTCCTTGTAGGCAGCCAGGTAAAGCTGTGTGGAACAGAGGTTATGGCCTGTGCCCAGCAAGGCACCCGCATGTTGGAAACCTTGCAGGCGCCGTTTTTGAGGACTATTATCCTTTTCACAATAGAGACTTTGGGGGATGCATGCAAAGCATGCTAAGTGGCTGAGAAGCAGCTTTGGGGATACGCCAGAAGGTGTACAGAAGCTCCAGGTGTGGGAACAAGGGTGAGAGGGACCTCCCTGGAAGGCCCAGATACCTCCTCAGGGTTCATATACAAGGCCTGTGATGGTTCATTCTGTCAACTTGATGAGATTCAGAATCACCATGGAAATGAAATGCTGGGCATGTCTATGTAGAGTTCTAGACTTGGTTAACTGATGTGGCAAGGCCCACCCTAAATGTGGGTGTCCACATTCCATAGGCTGAGGTCCAGGACTGACCTGAGAGCTAGATAAGCAGCAACGTTCATCGCTCTCAGCTTCCCGATTGGGATTCGATGTGTGTAGCTGTCTTGCGTATCTGCTGCTAGGTGTACCCTCCGAACTGGGGGCCAAAGGCAACTGCACTTTAGGCTGCTTTTGGCCATTTGTCACCACAAAGCCCAAGGGAGACTTACTTCCTGGGCTCCTCACTAGGGAATGCAGCCTGGAAAATCGTGGGGAGGAAGGCTGGCAGGTAGGTGGGAAGGAAAAGAGGGAGAAAGGAGGGAAGGAAGGAGAGGAGGAAGATAGGACTTCACTGTAGGCTGTTTGGAAACCCTAGTCTTCTGTCAGCCAATAAGGAGGCAAGGCATGGATGCTCTTGGAAAATGGAGTGCCCTTAGGAAACCCAGGCTGTGTCCCTGCCCAGCTGGTTCCACTGGCTGGCAGATACAAATGAGACTCACAGTGAGGGGCTTGTTTTCTGGCCTTGAGAGCTCAACACTAAGGATCAAGGAGGGGGCTAGACTGCACATTGCCTATGTGGTCGGCAGGGCTCCCAGGTGTCTGGCAATTCACAGTCAAATTTAGTTGTCGAAATTTTCAGAAGGGGAAATTGGCTTCCAGCACAGGCAACCTGTGCTTCCCCCACCTGCATGTCATAGTGAGCCTGTATAGCCTGCTTTTCTATGCGCATGTACTAAGGCATTACACCTAAGAGGAATTCTCAGATCGATGGGGGTGGGGGGCTGAATAAACAAACGAATGAACGAACGAACAAACAAACAAACAAACCACTCCATCCCACTCTTAATAGCATCGAGGAGTGCTGACTGAATGTAGGCAAGTGTTTGTATTTTTTTCATAGCTAAACAAATTTTTAGTATCTACTAGATATGATGACAGAGAGAGAACGTAAAGAACAGGCTTCCTGTCCTAGAGTAAAAGTCTGGACGTGACAACTGTGTTCACGTGGCCAGAGACCCCTGGCTTTCTCCATTTTACTGTGTGTCAGCCATGCTGGTGGCTTCCCTTCAACTTAACCAGGGCTATATGCTTTTTCCTCTTAGTTTATCACTGACATATATTTTCATCTTCTAATTAGTCTTTTCTCTCTCTCCTTCTGAGCTGTGAGCTTGTGGAGGTAAGGATTTCTGTCTGTTTTATCCTCACTGTAGGTAGGAAGCATTCAGAGTGCAAATAAATTATGGCCAGTGACTGTACCATCTCAGAATGGTAGGCACTTTGTCCCCAGAAACGTGTGCCTGCTGCTCAGCATGGGTATGTCTGCCCTTTCTTGATTATTGAGGTTCTTACCTCTAAGGTCAAGGTCCCCAGGACTACCTCAGAATCCCAGGAATTTAAAAAAGAAGAGTTGGGTTTTGTGGTGATCTGAATGGGAGTATTTCCCATAGGCTCCTATGTTTTAATACTTGGTGGAACTGTTTGGGAAGGATTGGGAGGTGTGTCCTTTCTGGAGTAGGGGTGACACTGAGGGTGGCCTTTTCATTCTCAGTTAGCTCTCTCTGCCTCTCACTTGTAGACAATGATGTGGGCTCTCAGCTCCTTCTCCAGTACCATGCCTGCCTGCTGCCATGTTCTCTACCATGATGGTCATGGACTCTAACCCTCTAGAACTGTGAACCTCGAATTAAACACTTTCTGTTATAAGTTGCTTTGGTTATGATGCCTTGTCACAGCAACAGGAAAGTGACAAAACAGGGATAAAGTCAGAGGTCCCTCAAGCCTTCGCCAAACCCACGGCCTCCAGCCAAGCTCTCAGACAGCTCTGCCTCCTGGCCCTCTGTACAGTCAAGGGGAGTCAAGTGGCCTGTGCCACATAGGTAGGGGCGATGTTCACCACTTAGGCCTGGTTCTAAAATGTTCCCCATGACTATTCCCTCGATCTCTCTTCATCACTGGCTGAAATGAGGTGTCTGTGGATGACTCTATGGCCGTCAGCCATGACAAACAGAAAGGACAGGAGAGCGCTGACCTTGAATTCTCACATGACTTCGGGTTGGACTCACTCTCCCCGTCTGCCCATCTCTCCCAGCTACAGAGGGCTGTATGGAGTATGTGAGGCAGCCACTGAGATCTGAAGGTTGTTTATCAAAGGCGTGGCTCGGGTGCTGAAGCCATTTGCACGTGGCAGTGCTCTGCTAGGCAATGCAACTCCATTCTCTGATAAAAGTCTCATCCGACGTGAAACTCAATTTGCCTTTTCCTAACAGAAGTTCAGCCTCGCTGGACATCGGTGGAAATGACCCTCCATTGCCACTGACGAGATAGGTACAGAGGGAGGGTCTAACCGTGAGTCTCACAGGCTTCTGCCTCTTTTCATAAATAAGTCATAATCAATGTTTGGGATGATGTTGACCAAGTTGTAGGAACTATACCCCAGTCCCAGGTCTGAAAAACTCACAGCAGTCATAACAGTCATAGGTTTGCAAGGGACACAATACGGTGGCCACCGCGTCCACACCCCAGACTGCTGCCTCCCACTTGGGAGTTTTTATGATCAGGAGATGATCATCTGCTCTCCCGAGCTTTACTCCCTCTCTCCCCAAGTCATGTGTTTGGAGCAACATTTGTTACTCTGGGCTGTCCCCCTGTCACCTCTGCCTTCTGTCGGGTGAAGGTCACACCACTTGTGACAAACACACACACACACACACACACACACACACACACACACACACACACAGTGAAATATTACCTGCCCAGCTAGCATCTCATACAGCAGCACGCCATACGCCCACCAGTCCACAGACTTTCCGTACGGCTGATAGGCGATTATCTGTGGGAAAACAAACACATTCGGTTATGTGTAGCACTAACTCAACTGCTCCTGCCAGGAGAGTTGAGTCAAGCAGGCAGGCATGTCATCACAGCTCTTGCTAAGCTAAGGAGGTGGTGGTAAATGCTGCCTCTATTTCTGCACAGGGGGACAAGGGAGAGGACCCTTCAAAGGGCGGCAGGTATCCTGAGAACCACCATTCCAGTATATACCACCCAAACCTTGTTCTGTGATTCCTCTTGTGGATTCGCTTGGGGATGTCACTGATTGTCTAAAGCTAGATACCAGTATCCTTACTGGTGAAAACAGACAGCGAGTTGGATTTAGATGTTAAAAAACATGAGGGGGCCTGGAGAGGTGGCTCGGTGCTTATGAATGCTTGCTGCTCTTGTAGAAGACCTGGGATTGGCTCCCAGAACCCACATCAAGTGGTTAGAATTGCCAGAAACTCTAGTTACAGGGAATCTGATACCTTCTTCTGGTTTCTGCAGGCACCTACACATACACGGTGCACACCTATACACTCAGGGGCACACACACATAAAACAAATAAATACATCTTAAAAATGACACCATCAGAGATATCTGATCATATACTTTTGAATGGCTACAATGTTTAGTTTAGGGATAGGACTCTGAGGGTCAGTAAGTTAGTTTCTATTGATTTATTCCTGATGGTTGTTATTCTCAATAAGAATTAACTAATAAGAAACTTTACAACTGGTATTATGCCAGCCTGCTAGTCTGTAGTAACTTTATTCGACAGTAGACGGCAGGGGTCTGGAGAGATGGCTTGATGGTTAAGAGTACTTTTTGCTCTTATAGTGGATCCAGGCTCAATACCCAGAACCTACTTGGTGTTTCATAAGTGTCTGCAATTCCAGTTCCAGGAAATCTGGCCTTCTTTTCTGTTCTCCATGGACACTAGGTATGTGAGTAGTACATAAACTTACATGTATGAATGTTTTCATTCATACATATAACAAAAAAAAAAAAACCAAAACAGTAAGCCATGAACATCTCTGCAAAAGCCTTCAATGATTTCTGCAGGGCAAATTCCTATGAATGGAACAATTGGGTTGGGTTCAGTAGTTCTTTTTGCCTTAGAAATAAAGCTCTGGGCACTGTCAGATTGCTTGCAGGGCAACACAGTGCATCTCTGTCAGCAGCAGAAAACCTGAATCTGTGTCCTTGAATTCTCACCAACAGAACTTACTGTCATTGTTTCTCAGAGTGTCAATTTGATGACCGGAAGTGATATTTCTATATTGGAGTTTCATTCACATAGGAATTAGACACCTGTGCTTCTCTTTTTAGTAAGCTGCCTGGCAACCTTGATTGACAGGCCTATTCATTCATTCTTTTGGAGACTATGGGGAGTGCTAGGGATACATTGTAGCAAGGACAAGACCCCTACCCTCATGGACTACAGGGACATTTATTATTTTTTATTGATTAATGCGATTTCTTTATGTCTTAAGGATATGGATTCTCTGCTTTAATTTCTACAAATGTTCTTCACAAACCCCCAACATCTCATGTTTTGTTTAGTATACCCTCTCATAGTTCAAGATTTACACTTTTAAATAGAAAAAACTTCTGGGTAATGGACAGTGAGAAGAAGTGATATTTTACTTCCTGGTTGAGGCAGTTGGAGGCTCATTTGTCTCCTGCCATGCTGATTCTGGGTATTCATGGTCAGGATGACTTGGGTGCAAGACAGAAGGCCGCCTGACCTCTGCTTGCTCACAGTGAGCAGATGTCCACAGTGGCAAGCAACCGATATGTTAGTGATTAGAGTCAGCGCACTAACAACAAATTGCTACCTCACCTTTTCTTCAAAGCCCATCTGAACTAAATTGAAAGCAATAAAAACCCTTCTTCAGAGAGTCAAAGTCTACATGTGAGACACTTTACGCATATCTTGCATCTTCTTGTGCCACATGATGGAGAGACATGACTATTTCCATTTTATAGATGAGAAAACTCAGGCTCAGAAAGTTACCAGACTTGTCCAAATCTACCTAATGATTAACTTGTTTCTGAATGCTGGTTTATTTGTTTTTTTAAGAGAATTTTGTGGCTTTCAGATATATTTATGCTGAACTTGATAAAATGTTATCAAAGGGCACTGAAGATCAGTCTAAAGCATCTGAAATAATTTCAAATGGTTTAAAGTATTAGTGGTACAATGACATTTTGAAAGCAGTTGCATAAACTGCTCTCTTCAGCATACAAAGCCAGTCCCTATAATCTGTGTTCCTCACTGTTCTGGGGATCTGATGTTGAACCCAGAAGGCAACTAAATGAATCAGGAATTTAGACTTCATTTCTTCTCAGGGTCTTGGTACTATGCAGTCCAGGCTGGCCTCGAACTCACGGCATCCTGAGTGCTGGGATATCAGCATGACTCATCATGCACGGCAACCATCCATTCATGTCCTTTCATATTATATATGCCATGAATACCTGAGCAATACCACCAGCCAGACTCCCGTGTTCACGTGGTGCTAAGTCATATTTGATTCTAGAAAGCTGTCAGAGGGTGTGGGAGCCCATTTCTGTTCAGACGGAGCTACAATTCCGAAAGGTCGCAGCCACCTACAGAGTTTTTCCTTCTCCCCTCCACTCAGTCTGGGCTCACCCTCTTTCGATTTCTGCAGCATTAACCTCCCAAGACCCCTGCTGATAACACCCTCTCCCTTCTCCAGGGCTCACAAAAGTAGAACTTTGAGTGCCACGGATTTCTCTCACCCCTGTTGCTAATCCTGCTGAGCCACCTGGTAGGCTACCAGATGGAGATTACAGTCACTACGAACACAGTGTGCTGTCAGGTGTAATACAGAGGTGGCATTTGGAAGACAACCCAAGCGTTCCTTTCTGGAGAAGTTCATCGGAGCCTCTGTGGTTTCATTGCTGTGAAGAGACACCAGGACCATGGCAACTCTTACAAAAGACAACATTTAACTTGGGCTGGCTTACAGTCTCAGAGGTTCAGTCCATTCCCATCGTGGCAGGAAGCATGGCAGTGTCCAGGCAGACATGGTGCTGGAGAAGGGGCTGAGAGTTCTACATCTTGATCTGAAGGCAGCAGGAGGAGAGTGCCCCACACTGGGCAGAGCTTGAATAGGACCTCAAAGCCTGACCCCACAGGGACACACTTCCTTCAACAAGGCCACACCTCCTAATTGTATCACTCTCCATGGGCCAAGCATTCACACACATGAGTCTATGGGGGTCAACTCTATTCAAGCCACCACAGCCACCCTGGGCTTGCACGCCAGATGATCTCAGTTGCAGTACAGTGTGCAACCCCACCACCAAAACTGTCTTGTCACAGGAAAGCACACGTTTGCTTAGGGATCTGCTGCTATGGATAAACACCTCTAATGAACCAAAACCCCCAGGGTGAAAGAGAATGCTACTAGGAGCTCTTCTTGAAGACTGGTGATCAGATCCACAGATCTGGCATGCTGTTGCCTAGAGCCGTGCTGTCCAGTGGCCATTAGGCGCCTGCTAACTAAGCCCATAAGATGTGGCCAGTCTAAACTGAGCTGTCTCTAGGTGTGAAATTTAAGATTTTGAGGATTTCAAAAAAAAAAAAAAAAGGAAAATAGCTCATTTGCAGTTTTTTAACATTGGGCATACTGGGTTAAATGGGATATAGTGAAATCAGTTTCATCTGTTTCTTTTGTAACTATTAAAAGACCCGCTGAATGCAGCTGTGGTTTGTGTTTCATTTCACTGGGCAACGAGGGTTTGGGCCCTTGGAGTCAATCAATCCCTACAACTAACTTAGGTTCTCTGGCTCGCACTGGCCTCGGGGGCCCAGCTGAGAGCTGAAGACATGGTTCAGAGAGCACAGAATAGATATGAGAGTCTCTTGGGTCTGTCACCAATGGGGACAGATGCAGGTGCCCCTGGCACTTGTGGGCCAAGGGAGGCTTGCAGCCAAGCTTGGGCTCCCTGACATGCTGAGGCCCAGGGCCAGGGGCTGCCATGGCAATTTGGCTTCCCATAATGGGGTAGCTCACAAAAGGAGGCTGGCTTGGCGAGAAGGTCTAGAGTTGGCGGGTTTCCCTGCAGCACATGGGAGGTTGAACTCTGGCTTTGAAGGCAGACCCCAACTGGGGCCACTGTCAACTCCTTTTACAGCTATTTGTCAGTGTGATCACTGTGATTATATGTATATGAGCCAATTGCTTGGGGGGACTGTCAGGATGTTACAAATGGCTGCCTGTCTTATAAAAGTGAGGTATGAATAAGTGTTCTTTCAAACTGGGCATAGGACCAGGGTATGAAAGGACCAGGGGCGGCTTCTCATTTCGCATTAGGCCAGTGGCCCAGGGAGGGCTCCCGGAAGACCATTGGTTGAAGGCCACCCAGCCTTTTCCCCTCTGCCAAGGCAACTGGCTTGAAGGCATCCCAGAGCGCTCGATGCTTTAGATGGCCCCTGGCATCTGACAGCCCAGAGATGGGAGAGCTTGGGGACCCTGTGGGACACTACTGGCCGTAACAAAGGCTGTGACCAATATCACCACCACAGCCATTTGGGATCTTTACCCGCTCATTCATCTCAGCCTTGTAATGCCTGTTTCAAACAAGAGGAACTGAGGCAGAGAGGGGTTGTGTTGCTTGCTCGGGCTTATAGTAAGAGGCAAGGCTGGGCTATGATGGCTTTTGACCGTTTTAATACACTGCTTCTTTTGACCTAGGAAGGTTTCCTAGACAGCTCTTGGGGAAGCCTGCTTGGTAGAGGTTCAAAGAGCTGGCAAGCCAGCTTCCCTCCGTACGTCTGCTTATGAACCCTGCAACACAACAGAGTATGGAGACAGTGGTTTTGTTGGTTCGTGTGCTTGAACTGGACCCTGCCCTTACTTTCCTATAATGTGTACCAACTCCCCAGAGTACATTCTTAAATAAATGAAAGGTCTGACCACCAAAAGCGGCAGGGGTAGGGAGAGGCCTCCTTCCAAGCTGCCACTGGGAACTAAAGGCCTCATGCATAAAATGTGTTCAAGTCTTTTTTATTCTCAAGGAAACAAAAGATAGTGTTCCCTTTTTTCCCAAAAGTATTTTATTTGATGGAAGAGTTAGAGTTGTTTTGAAAAACACCATAAATTTCAAAGGAAGGAACACAGGACCTATGAGAGAAGCTTTGTACAGGCCATCAAAACCCCCTGCTGACTTGTCGAGGAAGCACCAGCAGGGAAGAAGGCAGACAGACCTGTCAGAGAGTTTTCTGGATGTTCTGTTTGGACCCTGATTTCACTTCTCTTTTACTTGTTCCTCTGGGGCCTGGACTTTAGGGCCAGCCAGCTCTTGGAACCTTGGCTGTCTTACACTAAGACTGTTTTCATTCTCACTCAAGCCTAAAGTCCTCCTCATGAGGGCTGTGCCCACCACAGAGGACCTGCCTCTCCTCCCGGCATCAGGACCTCACCCAGTACTGGGTGGACACATAAGGCTTTGCTGGAGAACTGAGTAGATCAGAGCCAATCCAGTTCATACGCCCTCCTGACTCCCATGTGTAAGGTCAGAAGGGCCTCGGGATGCTGGGAGGTTAAGACTGGAAAGGGCTTGAGGATGATATGAAGAGTGTCTTCAGGGTTCTGGAAAGGAACTTAAACCTACACCACAGCAAAGGGCTTGCTTGAGGTTTCCAGGCGCATCGATCTGTGAGGTCAGGGGAGTCCCTGAGGCTCCACCTGTCTCCTTCTATAGTACCAGAGCAGAGGGTGAAACACAGGAGACACCACAACAGCACAAGGGGGAGGCTTCCCAATCAGACTCTACTCTAATGACCCATTCTGAGTTCAACACGCAATGGGAAGCATGCCGGGGTGTGAGGGCTGAGCCCAGCTGCTGGGGACTAGCTCTGTGGCTCATGGGCTGAGTGCCCTTGGGTGACTTGCCTTTCCCCTGGTGTGGTCCTGAAATTCCCACCTTTGCCTGGAAAGTTATATGGTGGGGATGAGGAGGCTTTGTTCACCCTGAGTTGGGCTTACGGGAGGTAACTGCAAAATGAGTCACCCACAGTGCCTGACTTCAGAAATAAGAACCAGGTATGTGGGAGAAAGGTATTCAGGGCAGCAGAATCAACCAGGCTCAAGGGAGGAGAGAGGAAACACTCCCACAGGAGAGGCAGTCCTCAGAACACACGCTGAACACTCTGGAATGACATTCAAATGAACATTAACCCTTTCTATTCAGTCCCTCAACAAATAGTAGCTAATGACATATCAGATGCAACGTCTATAAAAATCCACCTTTAAGCACTTGGATGAGTTCTTGTGACCCTCCCGCTTGCTCTTTCTCCATCTGTCACTGTTTATGGCTCTCAGGTCGGGTCTTGGGGTGGACATTCTGCTAGGCATCAGGATTAATGACTCTAGCTGGGGAGGTGGATGTGAAATGAATACTTGGAAGTGTAATATCTACAACCACAGATATTAAAAAGTTACATAAGAAATATCTGTGATATTTGAAATCTCCAGAAGAAACGCATTGTACAAGAACAACAGATATGACCAGAGTTGGAAGCCAGGGGATTACAGGGCCAAGAAACCTATTTTTTATTAAGACAAAAATGATGCTTTTGTCTACGACTGAAGAGACTAGGAAGTGTCTGTTTATTTGGGTGTGAATTGTCTTCCCATATAAGGGAGGGACACTTGTTTTGAAAGCATGAGGACCCGGGGTTTTCCCACAGCCCCTGCACAGAAAACTGAGTACATCTTTGCACATGTCCATAACCCCAGTGTGGTGGCAGGCATAGACGGGAGGGCAGTCTACCTCCAGGTTCAGCGAGGGAACCTGTCAAGGGCATAAATTGGAGAGCGATAGAGCAGAGTGCCAGATGTCCTCCTCTGGCCTTTGTACGCATGCTCACGGCGCGCATGCTCACGGCGCGCATGCTCACGGCGCGCATGCTCACGGCGCATGCTCACGGCGCGCATGCTCACAGGCAGGCACAACACCATTATGTTCTGAGTTGGTCACACTGGAAAGAATAGAAGCAGCTGACAAGCCACAGGCGTGAGTTTAGGGACTGCCCCTTTTGAGGCAGGGCAAGCTCATTCAAGTCAAACTTGGTGCTGAAAATTATATTTAGAGGAAGAAATTATTAATATTCCTCTCCTTTAAAAAAAATAGATTTCACGCCAAGGTCTTACAAGAGCAGACCCATAGCAAGGACTGAGGGAATGAGAAGGAATAAAGAAGCCCGAGGTGGAACGTTAGTCTGTCTTCAGCACTGGGTACCACACAGGGCTACACAGGGCACAAGCCATGAGCCTGGGATCAGACACATTGCCATGATCTCTCTGCCTCTTTCCAAGGGGCTGCTACACGGACCAGGGCAGTCTCTGCCTTTTTGGATTCATAGTCTAGTATTCACCTGCAGCCCAAGCATGGGACTCCCCTGTTAAGCCTGGAAGCCATTCAAAATGTTAACTACACTTCAGAACAGAGTAACTACCTACACAAAGGATCAAAAGGAGAGTTAGGGATAAGTTTTGTTTGTAAGAGCTTTCTAGTTTTTCCAGAGGTCTCACATCCAGTAGTTCTTCCGAGGTGTGTTGAGTAAGACTGGGAGCCATGTGCTCTGAGAAGGGGCCACTGGCTGCCAGTACCCCCCTGCTATCTGTGCTGGCTTGCTTGGGTAGGTCAGCACCCCTCTCCAAGTCTCTTTTCCCCATGTGAACCAGGGAAAGTGCAACTGGCCTCAGGGGACTGGTGTGAGCTTAGAAATTAAATGACAGGCCAGGTGTGAGCGGGAGGTGCACACCAGGAAATGAATAACTGTTGGTTATGACTCTTGAGATATCCACTTCCTCCCCACTAATACTCAGGCAATTTCACAGAGGAAGGGGTAGGATACAGCTCAGAAATCCCTGGCCTATTTTCATGGGATTTAAATAAATCTCTAAATGAATAGCCAATTAATGCAGGCCCCTGAGTACCAGGAGCAAGCAGCCTCTGGGCATGGAGAATGAGTGTACTTGTGTGAGCTCCCCGCAGGCTTATGGGGGGTGTGATGGGTGCTCAGGGTATCTTCTGAGGAGAAGCTGCAATTTTCTCTTCTTCTCAGGACAACAGGCACTGCAGAGGAAAGCCGCCCAGCCCTGAGTTCAAAGCCCAGGCCTATCTTACTGGAGCCTTGGGAAAAATGAACTAAATCTCTGTGTAAAAAATTCTTACGTGCAAAACAGAATTGATGACCAGATTAAACAACAAAGGGAGTGCTTGCCCTGGTCCAGGATGCAGTAGGCATTCACCAAGCCAACCTACTGGGACCTGGTTCTTCCTGAAGGTCATTGGGAGGGAGGATGGGGAGGCACACTGTCTTCCAGACCATGAAAGCATGGGTGGTACCAAAGGCTGTGGAGAATGAAGCATAGTCCAAGGGCGCTGAAACTGGGGAATTAGGAGATGGTTAAAGAGTTGTGGGCAGGTAATAAAATACATGAGATCATGTACCCTACCTAAGTCACAGAGATGTTCCGAGGAGAATCACAATTTAAGGAAGATGCTGAAAGAAAGTCTAGTTTGGGCTCTTTTAAGTGTTTCTCTGAGAGAAAGCACAAACTCATTTTCTTTCTAGTGCTGGAGTCTCTGGACCGTGACCCTGCAGACAGGGAGACGTGCTCCAGTAGAAAGAGAGCAGCGCTGGGTTTATCATTTTCTTTCTTTAATCAAGTGCTTATGGGCAGACGTGGGGCTCATGGTCCATGCAGCTGAGGGAGACATGCAGGAGCTGCAGCTAAGTTTTTGCCTTTCTCTCTATTAGTCAAGGGACAATTTACTGCCTGACTGCTCAGCTGTGTAACCGTAAGAGCTATTTTTTCATTGGGATTTTTAATTCATTTTTTTTAAATTGTCTATACCTACTCATAGCCCTCCCCCCAGGCCCTAGCTTTGAAGTCTCTGGGATAGCTGGCTCTCTAGGGGGAGATGAGCTGATACTCTCAGCCCATTGGCCTCTTTAGTGGATAAGTCGAGGTGTGTGGCCTTCTCTATGCCAGCATCCCCCTATTGTGACAGCTGCAGATGACCCTTCCAGTAACTTGGCTCCAGACTAGTTCTACTAGTTCCAAAGCCATGAGCTATCCAACAGCCATGGCTGCATCCAGCAGAGCAGTGTGTAAGTGCATTCTTTCCAAGCCATACTCTGAGCCTGGCATCCTCTCAATAATGGGGCAGGGGGAGAATGAACAAAAGACCACAATGCTACCCTGTGACACAGGACATCCAACTCCCTCAGAGGAGATGCGGGATAGTACTGGTGGAGCCGGAGGTATGCAGCTTTACACAGGGTTGTCAAGACACGGCGCCAACATCTGCTCAGGTTTGCTGAGGTTTCCTTACCCATGTCACATGGCGGATGACACCATGACCAGGGTGTGTATATGTGAAGGAAGCATCCATCTTGGCAAGATAGAAAGCCAGTGTGTGTGCATGTGTGCTCGCCTCTCTCTCTCTCTCTCTCTCTCTCTCTCTCTCTCTCTCTCTCTCTCTCTCTCTCTCTCTCTGTGTGTGTGTGTGTGTGTGTGTTAGCAAGGCATCCTCTCATGGTATATGCATGTGGGTATGTGGGAGTGTGGAGGTCATAGTGCCTTTTCTTAGGAGCCACCCACCTTGCTTTTTGAGACAGGGTGTCTACAATTGGGAACCAAATAAACCCTACAGGAACAACTACTTCAAGCCCTTGCTCCAAGGGCAGTACCTTCAATGACCTAATTACATTGCATCAGGACCACCTCTGAAAGGTCCCCCCCTTCCCACTACATAGGGACTAATACAAGATGCCTTGAAGGACACACTACATCTAAACCACACATGGCTGACAAAGATCTTGGGGCCACTATAAAGGTATGGCTCTGCCCATTGGCCAGATTCTAGCTTCTCCACCACCCTGAGATCTTGCCTGCTCATCACCTTCTTGTTCTTGTGAAGGGAGGGGACCTATCCTCATGTCTCCCATTTCTGTTCCTTCATAAAGTATGGCTTTTGCTCATTCATAGTCTCCCTGGCCCACACCTGCCCCTTTGTATTCCCCTATGTCTTGGAAATGTGCTCAGTTCTGTAGCTAAAGTGCCAATCCCTTTAGTCTGCCTTCTGGGCCATATTCCTCCTCTCTATTTCCCACAGACTCCCCCACAGAGGTTCCCAATTGACTGCTGAATCCCTCATTGCCATCGACACCCACTCTCTCAGGAGTCTCTGATCTCCCTGTCCTTGTCCCTGGGGTCCCAGCCACTTTGGGGGTTGACTTCCTTATCCTTTAAGCAATAGCTGTCTGTTTGACCTCTGTGTGTAGCCTTGTCTTTCCCATGCCTTCCCTAACGTGTGGCTATATAGAAAGGGAATCCTGATCATTCCACAAGAAAGGTCTCAGCTGATGGCTGAAATCTCACTGGGAAGATGTCTTTTACTGTATCTTAGGATGACTTAAAATAATTAGGCAAGCTTTGCATAAAAGTGTAGTTCTTTGGCTACTGTGGCAGGAAGCACTGGGTTGTCATGGCACAGTCCAAGGATGTAAAAGCCATGCCCTGGGACAAGTCTTCTGCTTTGGGGACTCCTCTAATCCCAACCTTGACTAGCTTTTGCTACTCTACTCCCATGTAGCAGACTTCAGGGGCAACCACACCCAGAAGTTTCTCACCTAGTGATTTTAGCCAAGTTGGAGGTACTGTCATTGACAACAGGAATCTGTCATTTTGAAATCCTTATCTCTCCTGGGCTGTTGTCATCCCTTCTGGTCTCCTGGTCTCTAGCGTGTTCCCCTTCCTGGAAGGGCATCCCCAGAAAATGACAGAGGCACCTGATGAATATTCTGACTGATTGGTTCTGTGTGCTGGGTGGTGGATTACATGTTGTTAGATTGCTGGTGGGTTCTATGGGATCGGCTTAGCACTAGTGGCTGGCTAGAAAACCCCTAGATGCTGTTTCTGACCAAAGCTTAGTGCCTGATTCCAGGTCACATAAGGTCCGGTTCCTAATTATGTTAGTGTGTGTGTGTGTGTGTGTGTGTGTGTGTGCACGCGTGCCTGTGGAGGTAAGATGTTAACACTGTCTTCCTCAGTCTCTCTCCATCTTGAGACAGGCCCTCTTACTAAACCTAGTGCTCATCCTCTGGGATCCTCCCATCTCTGTACCTCGATTATAGAAGTGTGCTTCTGTGGTTGGCTTTTACAGAGGTGCTGGAGATCTGAACTTAGGTCTGTATGCTTGAGTAGCAAGTACCTTACCCACTCAGCCATCTCCCAGACCCTAAATACTCATTTCAAATTGCTTTACTAACCCCCAGACACAGTTATTAAATTAACAGGCTGGCAAGCCAAGGACAGGTAAGATTCTGCACAGAGCCTTACCAAACTAAGACAGAAGTGCATTGCTTTGGATAATGCATATTCCATGATGAGTAAGGAAGGCATTCTTGTCAGAACAATCTAAGACAGGCTTAGTCTTGTTAATGAAATAAAAAAGGGGGAGAGGAGGAGAACCTTTGGGACTGCTCGGCAAGAATGGGACATGGGCCAAGGACAAGGAAATGGGCTGCTTGGCAGGAATATGACTTTGGCCAAGGACAAGGAAGTAGGCTTCAGGCAGGAATCAGACATTAGGCTAGAACAAAGAAGTAATTTCAGACAGGAATCTAAATCTTAGGCTAGAACAAGGAAGTAGGCTTCAGACATGAAAATGACCTTGAGCTAGGACAGGGAAGTAGGCTCAGATACTTTGATCATCCTGATAAACCCTTAGAAACAGTGATCATGGGAGTGTTCACTTAACTGGGCTTATTGCCTTGCTTGTTCTTTGACTATTTGTGTTTATTGTCTTGCTTGTTCCTTGACTATTTGCATCTATTGTATTGCTAGACCCTCAACCTAGAACTGACCTTAATACTTGCATGCAATTAAAATGGTATAAAAGCAAAAGGGAGGAGGGGGGATGGGATAGGGGGCTCTAGGGAGGGGAAATGGGAAAAGGGGATGACATCTGAAATGTAAATAAATAAAATATCCAATAAAAAGTAAATTGCTTTACTTCATGACTCTAGACAACATATATATATATATATATATATATATATATATATATATATATATATATGGATATTATCTCTGATATACAAAAAAGAAAATGTATATGGTCGTCTTTGGGGTCAGATCTAGGATCCAAATCTAACCTTCCCTGTAACCAGGTGTGAGATTCTGTACAAATCACAGAGCCTCAATATCCTGATAAAGATGTGCTCAGGAGACTTGGGACAGAGCAGAGACAACACATCATGGGAGAGGTTCTCTGGCAAGTTAGCACATCCCCTGTGTTATCAAGGGTTCAAGGATTTCCATGTGCGACATACTACAAACAGGCTTCCCTCCCGCTGCCTTAGGAGTACAGGGAAGGACACTGGCCAGCCACTTTATGGAAGGAAAGAAGAAGGCAACACTGGTGAGGAGGGAGGACAAGGCATCAAGATTGATAGTAAAGAAGCCAATGGGAGAGGAAGATGGGAGAGCCCTCCTAGTGTAGGCTCCAAAGGATGATACAGTATCTGTTAAGGAAGAGGGCCAGGAGCTCCTAACATCAACAAAGGTGGATGCCGTGAGGTAACTTACAGAGGGGGGAGACTAGAGACCCAGGAGAAGAGACTCGTGATCTTGTGATCAGCACCTCTCCTGATGGTACTTGAGCCTGCAGAGGGGTACATGACTTGTGACTAGTCTTCTCAAGGACTCTTGTGGACTCAGGGAATTCCTGTTATGTCAGAGCCGAGACAGCCCTCATGTTGGCTTCTAGGATTATTTTCTAATTAGTACCCTGTAATGGTTTGCATATAGTTTGCCCAGGGAGTGGCTTGTTGGAGTAGGTGTGTCACTGGGTGTAGGCTTTAGTACCCTCATCCTAGCTGCCTGAAAGCCAGTCCTCTCCTAGAGGCCTTCAGATGAAGATGTAGACCTCTCAGCTCCTCCTGCACCATTCCTGCCTGGATAGACTCTGTCTTGTTCCCACCTTGATGATAATGGACTGAACCATTGAACCTCTAAGCCAGCCTTGATTAAATGTTGTCCTTATAAGAGTTGGCTTGGCCATGGTGCCTGTTCACAGCAGTAAAACCCCAACTAAGACATACTCCTCCGCGGGTTTTCATTTTCACTCTCGAGTTGTATCTGTGAGTGATTTTTCACTTTGACCCATCTTCAACCATTAGGGAGATGCCACAGTATAAATCGATTTCAAGGTTTTCGAACAAATAGCCATAAATATTTCAGCCTTTGCTTTGCCTATTAGGGAAAATGCCATCTAAGATGATTATGTTCCTTCTGCCTGACAGGAAGATTTACACAGATGGTAGAATTAGTTTAACCCTTGAGCAAATTCTGAAACCTTGAACCTATTTGGTTTTCTCCCTAAACTGTAAATATTCTTGGGGCCGTGTGTGTCGGGTGTGGGGATGCCTGGAGGAGAGCTGGAGAGAGAACCTCATGGTGGTCTCTCCTGATTTTCCCAGGCAGCGTTGCCTGTGTTTTCAATGAGAGCCAATTGGACAGTGAGAGAAAGCTAGGCATAGCTTGTGGCTTCAGGAATGTTTCCTTCCTGAACTGTCAGCACTGAAGGGCAGAGACCCTGGAGGCATCACACTTGGTACAGCGAGTTTCTAGAATATGAACCTGTGCTTGGGCACGGTGGCCCATGCCTATAATCACAGCATGGGTCGGCAGGAGGTAGGAAAGGAAGAAGGCAGCCTGGTGTCCTCTATTCCTGCTTAGTTGTTGCGATAAAACACCCTGACAAAAAGCAGCTTAGGGGAGAAGGTTTATTTCAGCTCAGTTCCAGGTTCCAGTCTGTCACTGTGGGGATGTCCAGCCATGACCGTGACTACCACCTCACTGGACAGTCACAGGCTGATTCTGTATACAAGTAAATCCCCCTAGCTCCAGAAAGAATAATATTGATTTTCTAGCCATTAGAACTTTGCATTAAAATTTTATATGTGTGTATGTGTGGTGCTAGGTTGAATCCAGAGCTTGAGCATGCTAGGCAGGTATTCTGACATTCTAACACCCCAGACCCCTTAAATTCACCTCTAGACTACTAAGTTCATGCTTACACCAGCAACAGGACATTCCTATAGTGAACAGAATAAATGTTCCTCAAATGGACAAAGCTTAATTATATAGGTGATTCTATCAGTGGATGAGTGCCATCCCTGGTTAGAGCAGACAGCTAAAGTGTTGCAGCCATGAGCAGTCTTGAGTTTGATCACCAGAAGCCTAGTCTTCATGGAGAGGAAGTTCAAAGCCACCTTCATACCTAGACACGCTGCTGCCACCTTTTGTCATCAGGCATCCTGGGAGTTGGTAGGATCTTACCCAGAGCCTTCCCCGTACCTGTCAGCCGTAGGAGGCTTCAGAAGGTATGATGCAGTCAAAGGCTCTACTTTTCACTGTACTTTATTCTTCACATTTAAAAATGTGATTGTATAAGCTCACAGTGTGACTGGAGGTAGTCATGGCCAGCGTCCTCTACCCCAAGAGAACCTAGTTAGTTAAATACCAGGATAACACCCGTGGCCGTGTCATTCAAAGTCGGAATTTATGCAGCCAGCTAGATGGCTCAGTAAGTGGGGTTCTTGCTGCCAAGATTGATGACCAGAATTTTATCTTTGAGACTCATATGGTGGAAGGGGAGACCCGCCTCCCTCCTCTCTGACTTCTAGATGGGTGATGTGATGTGCATGCACACACGTACATGTGTACACACAGTAAATATAACTTAAAATTGAATTTGTAATTAAAGTCTATTTGCAGACTAAACCACAAGCAAGAGCTCAGTTTCCCTAGGGAACAATGACTCCCGCCAGGCCAACTAGTGGAGTGTGAGGGTCTGCTGGGTGCCTTCTCAGGGCACTTCTTACTATCACTGACTTGAGGAAAGCAGGGAGGGCACAGAGGTTAAGAAACTGACCTGAGGCCCTACGGCCTATAGATAACAGCCATGCTTAAAGCTCACATGGGTCTGACTTCTGAACTGACCTTTCTTACCATCCTTGTATCTGAGGTCAACTCATGGCCATTAGGTTGAACAGATGTGGGATATGCCAACAGTGGCTCCGTGGAGAGCTGAGGCTAGCCCACTTTCCACTGTGAGCCCACATTCCCACCACGCTGGAGCAAGGATGAGAAAAGACTTCAGTGTCCATGGGCTGGGTCTGGACAGAACATGTCTACACAATGGCCCAGGGCTGTAACCAACTCTTTTATTGGCATATAGGAAGCTTCTTGAAATAGGAAAGAGATCTTTTCAGTACACACAATACTGAAGACTAGGCACCTCGGCCCCTATTGCATATACAAACCATGAAACTGACTATGCTTTTAGCCACATCGACTGTATCTTCACACATTTGAATTATGGTGCCATGTAGACAAGAGTCCCCATCACTCAGGATGCTTAGGAAGCCATGATGGTGACTACCTTCTCACTCAACATTTACAGGCAAATTGTATACACAAGCAAATTTCCCTAACTCTAGTGTCTCTGAAATTACTGTTACCGAGGCTTTCAAGAGAGACAGTTTACCACTCGACTGCCTCACAGATGCACAGAACAGAAACAGAAGTTCAGGGAAATAGAACGTAGCCTCACTGTGTGCTGATGAGCATGTTGGTTTCTTTTTCCTATTTGAGTGTCTTTTGTCTACTTGACACCGTGGTCACCACCCACACATGACTGAAGACGAGGGTATGTGTTTGTAGACTGGCAACAATGACTGGGGCCGCTTACCTCTGGAGCAATGTAATCTGGAGTCCCACAGAAGGTCCTGGTCGTGACTCCGTCCATCATGTGTTCCTTGCACATCCCAAAGTCAGCGATTTTGATATGCCCTTCTGAGTCCAGCATGACGTTGTCCAGCTTTAGATCCCTGCGAGGGAGCAGGCGAGTGTCAGAGGCCGTGCCACGACATGACTGGATTTGCTTGCAGCTGATGACGTATAAGGATGTTTGCCTAGCTCGTCTTAGTGACGCGCACATGCCAAGTCCTGGAGACCAAGGGACAAGGCAGTGCCATGTCTTTCTTTCTCCAGAGCCTGATGGGGAGCCTGGGATGTGGTAGATATTTAAATGCCAAATGAATGATAAATGGTTGAATTACCGATTCCCATTCAGGTCTGTGGGTACATATCCAGGGATGCCAAGTGACCAGGTTTGGGGAGATGCCAGGCATTTGATTTATTGATATCCTACACAGAAGTGGGAACACAAACAGCTAGGTATCCCAAATGACAGGTTTAGAGCTACCTTCCATGTCCTTCTATCCTGCCAGAGCCAGTGTCTTCTTACTTATTAGGGGTATTTTTTCTTTTTTTGTAGTGGACTTTCACAGCAACCCCAATGTACTTGATTCAGTAGTCCTCGTTTCCCTCCCTCCTTCCCTCTCAGCTCCTTCGCCTGCTGTGACTGACAATCTAGTTTCTGCTGCTTTCTGACCTCTGCTCAGATAAAAGACGGAGGAGGCAGACATGAGCTGCAGAAAAGAGACGTGTAACATCTCTGAGCCTAGAAACAAGACAGTGGTTCTGGTTTGCCCTGTGGCTGTAGAAGCAGATGGGTCTCAGCAGTTGTGCTCCCAAGGGTCTGTAGACTTCACATCCGGAGTTCCATCACAGAATCTGTCCCCTGCCCACAGAGGCTCCCCAAACCTCTCCACAATTCTGCTGCAGGAAGAACTTTGAAACACACCTGTAAATGATTCCTCTTTTATGAAGAAAGAATAATCCGATGGAGATCTCGGCTGCGTAGAATCTGTAAAAGAAAGTGTGCTTCAGACAGCTGGCTTCTTGGGCTTTCTGGATACTTCCACTCTTGTTGGGGCATCAGAGAGATATAAGAGATAGAGAGATAGAGAGATAGAGATAGATAGGTAGATAGAGAGATAGATAGATCCTAACACTGTCTGAGATCACCCTACACCTCTGCTTTGCGCAGCTGGATCTGCACCTGTCTCATTTCTCCAGTTATAAAAGCTTATTTTTCATTTCTGAGGAAGGTGGGCAGCTCATTTATTCCTTACAAAATAATTTCTAATATAAAGATTTAAGGAATGAACGCTTGTGAGACTCTCCTATGTCAGGAGAGTAGTTGAGGGGCAAGAGTTTCGATTCTCCAGCACACGAACCAAGCAGATTTTATTGTTTGAGAATGTAGCCACTCCTGGAAGACAAAGCCTCGGGCGTGCTGTACACTCTAGCTGCTTAATTCATTCTCTGAGTGCTGGACGGAATAAATGGGACACGCACCGTGATTCATGCCTGAGTTTGCCCTTTTAAATAATTCATAATAAAAACAGTCATTACCATCACTACAAAATCATTAATAGGTTAATATCTGGAACTCGGATTAAATGCAGAATGATGTTTTAAAATTTGCATAGCACTGGGGAGCCTTTGAAGTCCAAGGAGCCACAAGTCCACGCCTGGGTGAATACACCCCGGGAGGCTTAAAATAAACACAGTAGCTGCAGAGTAGAGGGAAGCTGAAGAGCAAGTTCTTAGTGGGGGCTGGCAGGGGAGGCCAGTACAAGGCTGGGGGCCGGGAGAAGAGATTAGATCGCAGGTGATTTTCATGTTATTTTCCTTGTTTCCTTTATTTTTAATTTCTCTCCAGCACAGAAAGGGAAGGGCATCAGACGAGGCACTGTCCAGTTGCTTTGTGACATAAGACGGCCAATCTGCTACCTTTATTTTTTTCTGACTTTGGGCTATCAAGCTTTATTTTACAATCCGAGCATCTTAGTACTCTGATGTACAACGAGGGGGGTAAGGGCAGGTGTTTCCAAAAAAATACAATAATCTCTTTTTAGTAGAAATAAAAGCTGAAAAGTCCCCCTTTATATTTGCTAAAGCTTTTGACTAAAGGGCTCCCTATCTGCGTCCAGTTAATCTTTCTGGTGCAGATTATCCAACACAGGCTTTGGCTTCCCGTGATTTATGTCTCAGACCATGCGTGGGCCCCGATCCTATTCCCATTTGCTGACTTAACTAATGGGCGCAGGCCCACTGTGCCTCGGCCTCTAGGTCTGGAACAGCTCTTGCTCAGTTTGCTTCTGTTTAAGTTGCAGACTTCCTGGATCCCAGGAGAGGGGAAAGAGCGCAGGTATCCGTGTCCCTCCCCCACCCTGTGGATGGATGACTCCTCAGGTTCCCGTTTCTCTGCTCCTGCATTCCCCACAAGTAAGGCACATCCCAATGTGACGTTCCAAGACAGGCTCCCCTCCTCCTGGACGGTGCCCTTCCCCTGCCCTGTGATGTCACTTTAAAGAGGTTTTTCTTCTCCTGACTTAATCACCAACTTTGGCTTTTCCTCTTCTAGAATATTCCTTGAAAATAAAGACCCAATTCCAGCTCCATTTCTTCTTCCCTGTGGTGGTTCCCAAGGATTCCCTCGCACCAGCCCCACCCATATTTTCCTTCTTGCCCCAACCAGTGGGCTCTGTCAGAACTTAGGCCCTTCTCTCTCCCGTCCCCTGCACTCCCAGCATGCTTTGCATTCATTCCCTCTAGCCCCGCTCCACCTGAGCTGCAGGCCACTCCCTGGACTTGGCTCCCTGTCTCTTCACATTGGATGGTGCCTCTCACCTCTGGGTTGGGGGGTGCCCCAGTTTTGTGCTGCATCTACTCTCCAATTCTGGGGTGTTAGTGGTACTCTCTGTAAATCTGTAGGGTGCCAGAATTGTTCGGTGGCTTTTTCTAATGCCACGTGAGAGCACGGACTCTCCAAGGGCTGGGCCTCACATTCCCTTTACACTCTTGCCGGAGGCGGGCATCCATATGTTCAATTTGCTGAGAACAGAATCAATGGTCCTTAGAAATATCTATTGTCCGTGGGTCCTGTCAGCTCAGCTGCTCCTCTCGGAAGTTTCATACCTGAGACCCAAGTGAGCAGAGTCACCCTTGGACATATTATCCAGAAGGAGTTCTCAGTTGGGAGTATTAGACTGAGTTTCAAGACTCAAAAAAAAAGTGACTAAAGATAAGGATACTCACACTGCTTGCGGCTCCTTAAACTTTCCGACTTGCTGGATGTGGTACATGAGGTCCCCGCCGTTGACATATTCCATGACGAAGTACAGCCGGTCCTGTAGACCAAAGTTTACACGTGAGTAGGGTCCTTCCCCAGCAGAGTTCATCAGCTCCTAGCAAACACGGGGTGGCCCTGACAGATCTGCTCTGTTGGGTGTTCGTCACGATCTTTGTCCCAGGGTGGGGGAAGGATATGGTGCATTCATAAACCTGCAGCTGACGACTATGTCAGCCTATGGTCAGGCATGCACCTCATTAAAGGCTTCAAACACTCGCTCCCTTCCCCCATATAGACCTACCCCATATGGATAATAAATCTCTAAATTAGTGGTGGTGTGAAGACCCTACACCGGGCCTGTCATTTCATCTTAACCCATGTCATTGGTGGTGCGCATGTGTAAAAGATGGCTTGCGATGTCCAGGAGCAATGCCAGGCTAATGAAGTAGGGTGCTTATATGAATGCTTCTGAAAACATATCTCTTGGGGTTACGTTGACTCATAAATAACACACACGTGATGCTATTTAGTGGTTTGGGGGGAGGGGTGCACCATAAAACGAGATTTTAATCAATATTCTTTTGCCTCCAGAATGTGCTCAAATATTGCCTTTTTCTAAAAAATTTCTGTCACTGGTATGCTAAGAGCTGCCTCCACCGTGAAGGCGAAGGGGGCATATATCACTGAGTCAAGTAAGTCTGCACAGTTATGAGGCCATTATGCTGGGACAGATGGAAGAGACCAGGCAGTTTAATGGGGGGGGGGATATAACCACCAGCACAACAGAGCGTGGTAAGAGCTGACTTCAATTCCAGAAAGCACCCCCAACCCCTTACACCGGGGCTATTACACATTAAAGTGAGGCTCGGGGAGGGAGAGATGATGGAGCTGGTGTTACCAGCCCGGAAAGGGCTGTGGGAACTCCACGCTCTGGCTTCAGTTCCTTCTTTTCTTTGTAGTTTTCCAGAGCTGCACAGTGCACGAAGGGTCACAGAACGGGATTGGGGGAGCCTCCCTCCTACCTTCCCACTAGTTCTCTCTGGTTCTTCAAGAGGGCTGGAGTCGACTACGTGACCAGTGCAAGGCTGACACACAGTGGCCGGTGCCAGCATTGCAGGCTCGGCGCACACCGTGCCCACAGAAATCCCCCATTTTGAGACTCTGAGCTTCCAAAGGCGTTTAGGGTGCTTCCCAGGATTTTAAAAGGACAGATCTAAGCGTGGACCAGATTCTGACCACAGGGTAGTTTTACATGAGGCAGTGACTGAAACTGTAGCTGACAGGGGAGCAAGACCTGACAGCTGCTCCCTTTGAAAGCGGGGTTTGGAGGTGGAGAACCCCTCAGTGCGGCATCTTAGAACGCACATTTGTGTGGAGACCAGGAAGCCCCATAGCTGGTGTCTTGGTAATTTGAACATTTCTTTTTAATTTTACTCTGTGCCTAAGGTCAGCAGATCTTTTTCCTGTGAAGGGACAGATAGTAGGTGCAGAATTTGCATGTTTCCCACTCTTCAGCTTGGCCCTCACAGTGGGGAAGCAGCAGCAGGTGACAGGAAAGTGGACGGGTGTAGCTCTGTCCTTAGAAAGTGACTTCCTAATGTTAAAATTTGAATTTCATATGCTGGGAAATATATTATAGCTTGGGTTTATTTCTTGTGACCTTTCTCACAGCTTGAGGGCTGCAGGACAGGTCATAGCCGGCACCTCCTGCTGTGTCATTATACAGAGACATGCTCCTTAGGAAACAAAGTGTCCTGCCATTCCAATGCTGGGCATGGCAGCAGGATCAAGGATCTTTAAAAGGCAGGGCCAGCTAGATATGGTGGTACACACCTTTAGTCACGGCACTTGGGAACTAGAGACAGGCTGATCTCTGAGTTCAAGGCCAGCCTGGTTTGCTAAAAAAGAAGGCAGGACTATGAATCTACAACTGTTTTGTTTAAGTCTTAGCACAGAGCCGACATGAAGAAGACCTTTCACATACAGCTACATGTGGGACCCTAATGGACACCCAGATCCTGCAGGCCCCTTATTTAAAGTGTCTGTATTTAATTCATGCACATGTGTCCATAGACACAAATCATCTCTAGAGATTATTTATTTTATTTCTAACATAATGTAATCACTACTGTCATGAAGGATGAGCAGTGTTAGTTGTCCAAAGGAGACTGGATTAAAGGAGTGAGGGTCTTGAGACCATGATGTAGCTAGCCTCCAGGCAAGATGGGGAGCGTCAGACAGGAACCGTAGTCCTCACCACTGTCTGGAAGCAGGAGTGCAGCTGTGTCAGGAATGGGGGCTTGTCGAGCAGGGCTAGAACCCGCTTCTCCACCATGGTGCATTCCACGTCATCATCCTGGATCACCACATCCTTCTTCAGGATCTTGATGGCGTACAGTTCCTCAGTTCCCTTCCTGTCAGCAAGCATCACCTGGGGACAGAAGGGGAGAAGGCTCAACACTGGTGGGCAGACATCTGGCACAGGGAGTAGGAGCAGAAGTTGTGACAGTGTCAGGAGACGGTTTGGCCACGGTTGGCGCAGATCTGGGAGTGACTCATGGAAAATTACTAATACCTTTTGGTGCCGGTTCATCATGGGTGGCATCCCCTTAAGTCCACGTGGAGAAGTTTTGCTCCCCAGTGTGACAAGGGTAGGGGGTGGGAGACCCTGTAGGAACTGAGGAATGTTGTAGCTTAATTTTTGATGCTTTGATAAAATATGCTGACAAAGAAGTAAGTGGAGGGGTAAAGGGTTTACTTCAGCCGTCAGCCCCACACGGTCCGTCGGTGTGGAGAAGTCAAGGCGGGAACATTAAGTATCTCGTCAGCTCCACGGTCAAGAGCAGAGAGATGTGAATCTATGCACGCTTGTGCTCAGCTCACTGGAGCAGTTCAGGATGGTTTGCCTAGGGAATGCTGGTTTGGGCTGGGTCTCTCCGTATCCACTAACTTAATTAAGACAGTTACCCAATGCACATGCTCACAGTCCAAGCCAATGTGAGCATCCCTCACTGAGACACCAAGAGATTTCCAGGAGATTCTAGGTTGTGTTAAATTGACAGTTAAAGCTAACCATCACAGGTTATTGTAGGTTATTGTAGGTGTTCAATGCCCTCGAAGGGCGCTGTGGGACGAAGATCACATTCTTCGCTTGGTTTTTGTTGCTGTTGTTGTTTTGTTTTTATTCCTGCATGATGAAATGATGATCAGGTTTGTCTCAGCAGAGGTTAAAGTAGTGGGACAACTCAATCATGAACTGAAACAGACTCTAAGACCACCAGTGAAAACAAACCTTTTCCTCTTTATATATAAATTAACTCAGGTAATTCACTATAGTTACAGAAAGCTGGCTCACACCAACTTTTTGTATGGATTTTAAGTATTGTCAAATACCACAAGTTAAAGTTTTTTTCAGCTCTCATATTCCTTTTTAAAGTATCCAGGTTTGTAGACAGTGTAGGGTATTGATATAGAAAGTTACTATTTTGTCTGTTAATGAGAATATTTAATATTCTTTAATGGGACTAGTTTGGAATTTTCCATATTCATGTTTTCTGGAAGCATTCTGAGAGTAAAATGTGAATGACCTTTGCAACCTGAAGGCCAAGAACACAAACAAAGAAAAAGGAAGGCTCAAAATCAGTTCATGGATCTGTGACAAGGGTTGGAGTCACAGAGGCTGGACAGTGATGCACAGACCGAAGTCCACATGGCCCCATCGTAGGGTCTCATCATGACCATCCAGGCTTTGGACAAGCTCATGTTCCATTTTCAGTTGTGGAAATTAATCATTCAGCTAGCATTCTAGAGCATGCCCTGTAGTCTGAACATTGGGAAATGGGGACACCACAAACAAATTCTCAGTTGCTTTCTGGGTTTGTGTGTGTGTGTGTGTGTGTGTGTGTGTGTGTGTGTGTGTGTTGGAACTGGTCAAGTGAGCTAGGCTGGCTGGCCAGTGAGCCTTGGGATCCACTTGTCCCCAGTGCTGGGGCTAGCGTGCTTGCCACCACACCTCCCAGAGCTTCAGAGTTACTGGCAAGCTCAGTAAGACTGGGCTATCTCTCCAATCTCAGCACGGTTGGTTTCAAATTTTTAAAAACAGATTTATTTTATTTCTAGTTCTGCATGTATGTGTGCATGTGTGTGGTGGAACACATGTGTGGGAGTATGAGTGCCCGAGGTACTAGATCTCCCAGAGCTAGAATTATAGGTGGTTGGTTACGAGTTGCCCGAAGGGTGCTGGGGACTGAACTCAGGTCCTCTGGAAGGAGAGCAAGTACTCTTAACTGCTGACTCCTCTCTCCAACGCTGTTTTTAACGAAGTGTGAAGTGTGTGAGGCGCGTGCCTGTGTGACTACAGGGACGCCTTGGTGCACACTGAGCAGTGCTGATCCAGAGTTTTATTGGAAACCCCTCCCTTCTTACCTTTCCAAAACTCCCCTTCCCCAGCACCATGAGGAAGTTGAAGTCTGTGAGTTTCACTCTGTCCAGGTTGTTGGATGGTTGCTTCCTGTCTTCTGAAGGGGTGATGACTTTGTTACCAGCGGGGCCCAGCTTGGCTTTCTGAAACAAGCACAGACATAAAAAGCCATTGGTCATTCTTTTTCCCCCAAGGAAAGAGTGACAGAAACTAGCCCACTGTTAATAAGCTGGACGTCAGCTGTGAGCAGATGGGGATGGGCTGAGAAAAGGAATCCGAGGGTAAAGACCTGCAAAGTAAACAGGCTCTTCCAGTCTTCACCCACTAAACAACGCTATACAGCCAACCAAGAGTCCCCTTCAAAGAATCTGCTAATGGCAGGTGAATTCTAGTTCTAGGGTGGATAGTTAACTTCTTGAGGGTGAATGGTGTCTTGAGATTGTTAACATAAGAAGGAAATGAAACCATGCATGGTTGGTTTTTTTCTTATTTGTAGATTTTGTAACTTAAAACTAATCCGTATGAAGGAAATTTGTACCCAGGCAAAACGACAGCAGAACGTTCCCCAGGGAGGAGATGCCTAATTGGTGAGCTTTGAAGATGATTTATTGCTACTTTCAAATGGGGAGTAAGAACAGCGGTGTGTTTGGTTAAGTCAAGATTGAATGGACGGAAACAACTGGCGATGCTCTTGGCGTCTGGTTTCAGCCTGGAGGGGGATTGCTTACAGATTCATAGAGTTAGTCCATTATCACCATGGCTGGGGCATGGTGGAAACATGTTTGCATTCATGGCGTTAGAGCAGTAGCTCGTTACCGTAACATCCTTATTCAGAGAGAGAGAGAGAGAGAGAGAGAGAGAGAGAGAGAGAGAGAGAGACTGACTCGACTGACTGGGCCTGGAATGGGCTTTTGAAATCCCCAAGAGACACATTTCTTCAAACAAGGTCATACCTCCTAATCTTTCTCAAATAGTTCCACTTCCCAGTGACTAAGCATTCAAATACACGAGTCTGGGGGGAAAAGGGGCGTTATTATTCCAACCACCACAGTAGGTCAACGGATAGATGGCAGAGGAGGTAAGGAGACATTGTATGTGTGGGGAGGTGGGGGGTGCAGGGGTGAGGCTTACTACTGACAGATGCCTCGGTAAGGCTGGGTCCTAGCTCCAGGGGAAAATGTGTGTTTGTATGTTTGTTTCTTTATTAGCCAGGTTTCCTACATCAGTGAAGACAATCCCTCACGGTGTTAGGGTGGGAATGCGGGCATGATCAATCGAGGCTCACACTGCTCAGGAAAAGTCTCCCCCTGAAAGTACTCTGAGCTGGCTCATTCTGTAATTTGGGGTGAGGGTGCTCTGCTCACAGGATCCAAATCAAGACAAGGTAGCATTGCTAACTGCACCCAAGATGGACAGCTGATTGCTCAGGGGCCCAGCCCATGGGGTGGAGTGAGATTTCACCCCTGCCCAAGCCAGCCCTCAGGTACAAATGGCCGAGGAATCTTTATTCAAGTGTTGCCAGCTGGAGTGGCCCTGGTTTTCCTACCGAGCATTTCAGAGACATCTCCATACTGCCATCTGCAGGACTGGTTATGTAAGGACACCAAACTACCTCCGGATATTGAGTTTCCTAAAGCAACAGGAAAATCCATAAGTAATTCAACTCTGCTGGTCTTGGCCTACCTTTGGGCAAGCCCCACTCATAGGAGGGATTCAAAATACTATGGAGTTCAAGAAGATAGCCAGGGATACTTAGCAGCTGTATCAGGTGTGTGTGTGTCGGGGGGCGGTTTGGGGACGGCTCTAGAGGCCTCTTAGAAGGTCTCTGGTCAGGAAACAGATGGTGTGAACAGCTGACTTTCTCTTCTTCCTGGGGTCACAGTCTGGAAGGTACTCCCATCCCATAATAAGTCCTGCTTCCGAGCCTGCCATTTCTTCCTTTCAGTTTTGAATGGGTTGCTTGGCAACTAACTTTACAGCAGGACTGAGAGATTTGCATATTGTTGACTCTGGCTGTCATGAGTGTAGCACAGACCTCACCAAGAGTGCAAATCAAATCAATATAAGTGTGTAGGGATAAAGCTGGAGCTGATTGCCAAACTGCAGAGATTTCAGAAACCTGAGGCCACCCGCTGGCATCCTTTACTACAGCAATGTAAACAGGGACCAACATGAGCAGGTGCCCCACTGGGGCGAGAGCAAACAGAATTCCGATGGCAGAGGCTGACAGCAGGCAGTGATGGGAAGATGGGTGCTCAGAAGGCCCCTTCCATTCTCTGCCTGAGTTGAAATAATGTCAGGCCTCACCACAGGGCAGGCGGACACTGGCTCTTGCTTCTGGACCTTCAAAACCACAGGTAGACAACCCTCTTTAATTTACATATT
Source organism: Grammomys surdaster (assembly GCF_004785775.1). NCBI lineage: Eukaryota > Metazoa > Chordata > Mammalia > Rodentia > Muridae > Grammomys > Grammomys surdaster. The sequence continues at coordinate 610,837 of NW_021621692.1, forward strand.
GGCTAGCTTTGGGTATTTTGTTGCAGCACCAGAAAATGGGCTATGACTCCCTGTGGCCCTTGCACATGTTTGTGTGCTGTCTGGAGGCTGCGCATTTCCCATGGGCCTCATGGCCTCTCAGGGGAGGGGACAGCAGGAGAGGAAATGGGGCTTTCTGCAGCATGGGCTAAGACAGGTTAAGGAAAAGACCTTATTGAAAAGCTTATAGTCGGGCATGGTAGTACATGCCTTTAATCCCAGCACCCAGGAGGCAGAGGCAGGAGGATCTCTGAGTTTGAATCCAATCTGGACTACAGAACGAGTTCCAGGACAGCTAGGGCTACATGGTGAGACCTTATCTTGAAAACAAAACAGTATAGAAATTATCCAAAAAAGGAAAAAAAATCAACACCTGCCGGGTGATGGTGGCACACGCCTTTAATCCTAGCACTTGAGAGGCAGAGGCAGGTGGATTTCTGAGTTCAAGGCCAGCCTGGTCTACAGAGTGAGTTCCAGGACAGTCAGGGCTACACAGAGAAACCCTGTCTCGAAAAACAAAAACAAAACAAAACAAAAAAATCAACACCTTAATATTGTAAAATAGAGGAAGGTAATTCTAAATGCTAGAACTTTCCTGTGCTCTATCCTTTCATCCTTAGACAAAACCAGCATGTTCTATTGACTTTGACTAGAATAACTTGCACCTGGGGAATCTGTGTTCTTTAAAAGATGGCACCTGAACATTTGTCAAGCCTGGTTTCATGATGTCACCTGGATTTCTAGACTCTGAATCCAGTCAGTGTCCTCCCCTCATGGGGAAATGAGCTAATAACCAGCTACTACTACATCTCATTTTGAACTACAGAGGCATTCTTGTAGCCCCCAAAGGGCTATGGGTGGGCGGGGGCAAACAGACCATGCAACATGAGTCTCAACACTGCCAGCCCCTTCCACATGTGCTGGAAGTAAAGTAGCGTGGCCCATCCTGAGCCCAGTCACTTGTTTGTGTAATGTGAGGGACTCTGTGCACCCAGCCCATTATTGCAGGGTTTTCAAATTAAAACCAGGATGAGATCCATGCCAAATGACTCACACTGTGGGGTGTGGATGGTGTAACCCTAAAGTCAGTTCCAGCACATAGGAGGCAGGGGCTGCTGGATCAGGAATTCAGGGCAGCTTGGGTTACATGAGACTCTGACTTAAAAATCCATAAAACAATGATAATAATAGCAATAACTTACATTAAATATATGAAGAACTGTGTGGTGGGTGATACCCATTTTCTTTTTTTCTTACTTTTATCTTATTTATTATGTATAGTGTTCTGGCTGCATGTATGCCTGCAGGCCAGAAGAGGGCACCAGATCTCATTATAGATGGTTGTGAGCTACCCCGTGGCTGCTGGGAATTGAGTTCAGGACTTCTAGAGATGCATCCAGTGCTCTTAGCCTCTGAGCCATCTCTCCAGCCCAAGACACACATTTTCTATCATGTTAAACCATTTGGAGCAGCAGAGTTGGTACAGTTTGACTTTTGGTAGTAGCCATGGCAAAGGGCTAAGTTAATACCACCCATACCCTGCCTTGCTTGCATTGTGTATACCCAGTGTACTCTAGGTTTGCTACACAAGCAAACAGACCCCTCTCCCCCCAAAAAATAAGAGTTGTGATGAGTCTGTCGTTGCTTGTTGGCTCTCGTACCATGCCTCTGCCTGGAAATTTTGACTAGAGTTCTGGTTTCTCCAAGCTCTAAGACCCACATTGCAGTGTGAGCCTAAGTCTCCCAGGGGTCCTTTGGGTAACCTCCAGAATGCCGACCAGTGTCTTACTCCACTTTGCCCCACTTTAAATGTTCTGATTCATACTTGTTTTGTAAATGTGTCTTCAATAGAAGTGTTTCCAAGAGTTAGTGCAAGTATGGCTTTGATGAATATATTTATCAAAGCTATGTGAAGTGTTACATATAGTGATGCCATTGAACTTGACAGCCATGGAAGGGTCTATTTACTTCTGACATTCCAGGGGTAGACAGGCCGATGGTGCCCAACCATGGAAATACACAAACTGTTGTAGAATTCTCTTACACTTTTTTTAACCTTTTTTTCCTCCTTCCCCTCCTCTTCCTCCTCTTTCCTTCCCCTCCTTCCTCATTCTTCCTCCTCCTACTTCCTCTTCCTCCTTCCTTCCTTTCCTCCTCCTTCCTCCTTCCTTTTCCTCTTCCTTCTTCCTCCTCTTTCCTCCTCTTCCTTTTCCTCTCCTTTCTTCCCCTCCTTCTTCTTCCTCCTTCCTCATTCTTCTTCCTCTTCTTCCTTCTCTTCCTCTTTCTCCCCCCCCTCCCTTTTCATGATGGAAATGCTCTGGGCTCATTATCTGGATACTGACAAGGCTCCACGAAGCAGGATAGGGTTTGTGGAAGTCGTTGTGCTATGCAGAACCAAGGCTGCAGCACAGCACCCTGCCTCTAAGGCCGTGCATTAGGACCCCTGGGAGACTTAGGCTCACACTCCAATGTGGGTCTTAGAGCTTGTAGAAACCAGAACCTCTTGTCAAAATTTCCAGGCAGAGGCATGGTAGGAGAGCCAACAAGCAACCTGTGCATGCTGCAGTACTGGCTCAGAGCAACTGAATGCTTCAGAAGCAAATCATGAGGACCTGGGGCGGGCTTGCTAGAGGGACCTGTTAGCTAGGGTTAGTGCCTGTGTTTCCAACCAATTATGAGTCCTGACTTCTATTGCCACTACTCAGTTGCTAGGCAACAGGTTAAAAAGATGCTACTTAGTGGCCATTACAGGGTCTCACTTGGTAACACAGTAAAGTACATGAGAAGCCTACTGTTTTCTGGCTATCTCATTTCATCGATTGGAACAGGCCAAGCATTCTGCCCTGAGGGCCTCTGTGCTTTCTGATTCTGTGACCTACATAGGTACACCCCACCCATCTTCCTTCTAGTCTGCAGATGATGCCTTAAGACCTCAGGACCCCCCTTCCCCCCACTCACCTTGTCAACTGTCCCTGTTTCCCTATTTCCTGTGGTTTGTGTCCCTCCTCCTCTTTCTGCTGCTTGCTCTCTTTATGCTCTGTTTCTGGTCCTCCCTCTCTCTCTGCACTGGAAAGAGATTGAGGTCTTCTGCTGAGTTCTTTCTGGTCTATCTTCAGAGCTTAGGACATGTCTGGGGTATGGTGTACCTCAAAAGCTCCGAATGGATGAATGAGTAAATGTCCCTTCACATAACATTTTCTAAAAGGCAGGGCTTTTTCTTCTTGAAATAAAATATGTTCATTTAAAAATTTATGATGCATACATCTTTTTAAAAAGAAAGATAACTAAGTGCCTATGATTTTATCATCTAGAGACTATCCCTGTGAACATCTTACAGATGTCTTACAGTCTTGCATTTTCACATCTTATGTAACATGAGATTACGCTGTAACCTGCGCTTCCTGGCCACTCATTAGGAACCTCTCACTCTCCTGCTGTGGGGCACCTGGGTTGTCTCTCTTTTCAGTGTTTCTATAGCAGGCAGGTTTTTCATGAATCTCTTTCTTGTTCCCAGACTCCCTAGTAGGTGCAGAATCAAGTCAGGAGGTTTGGATGGGACACGGCTGGTGATGCTCACGGCCAACCGTATGAGGACAGACGGGAAGATGAGCAAGAGGAGGTGGGACTAAAGGATCAGGACACCCTGATTCCAAAAGACAGGCGTTGGCGTCTCTTAGGGCATGTGTATATGTTGGTTGAGACGTCTAGCAGCGTTCTTTCCACTCTGGCTTTGAGACGGTCTTCACGCAGGTGTGTCCACCTTTGATACCCGGAAATGATGTCATCATCTCAAAGTTCATGCTCTAGAGCGGCGGCTCTCAACCTGAGGGCCGAGAGTCCTTTGGGGGTCAAATGACCCTTTCACAGGGGCTGCATATCAGATATCCTGCATATCAGATTCACGTTATGATTCATAACAGTAGAAAAATTACAGTTATGAAGTAGCAACAAAATACTTTTATGGTTTGGGGTCACCACAATATGAGGAATTGTATTAAAGGTTGCAGCATTAGGAAGGTTGAGAACCACTGCTCTAGAGCCTTACAATTGGATCTAAAAACATTTACGCACACCTGTACACACACACACACACACACACACACACACACGAACACGTCTTAATGTTTTAAGTAAGGTGATGATTTTGTGTTAGGGCATATTCACAGTTATCCTCAGCTTGTTGGGCTCTGTGTTTGACATACCAGAAGGAACAGTCTGGGAAGGTGACATGGCCTGAATGTTTATGCCCCAAATTCACACGTGGAAACCCTAATCCCTAACGTGAAGATGTGGGGAACTAGGGGAGGCAATTAACTCACAAGGCCTCCACAATCATAACTGGATCAGTGAGTGTCCTCGTGAAAGGGTCTTGTGCTTTCCAGCAGGCGAGGACACAGGAGCAAGGGATCGTCTACGCAGCAGACACCAATCTGTCTGTGCCTTCACCCTGAACCCCCTAGCCTTGAAGACAGTGAGCAGTGGATCATGTCTGTAAGGCACGTGGCCTGTGTGGTTTGATTACAGCAGCCGAGCAAATGGCAACAGAAGAAAAGTTTACCTGTACGGAAAGCAAGCGGCTACCCCTAGGGCAGGCCACCTCCTATGTCACTCTATGTCCTTCTCACTGCATGGTTTTTATTTGTTTACTCATGCTGTAGTTACATACTTGCACTTGGGGGTGGACTGGGTGACTGTTAACACCCGCTGACTGGGAGTTTTCTTCCCAAGCCGGGAGATCACAGGTGTGTACACTTCATGCTCCCCAGGATTACGTCAGCCCTGGAAGGGTCTCTGGGGATCCTACCTATAACAAAGTCACCTGCATGCAGATGAAGATGCATGTACCACCCCGATAGCAAATTCAGACGGATGGGCGTGAGGCTGAGAGTCAGAGCGACAGGTGGTGGCTGGGGTGGGTCTCGGGGGTGCATTGATTCTCAAGACATTGATTTCCAACTGCAGTGGACCTCTTACACTTTCATAGATTTTATTTTTCAGTGCTGGGGATCGAACCCAGGGCCTCAGAGCGTTCAAAGCTAGTTAGCACTCCGCCAACAAGAGCTACACCCCTAATCCTGCACTTGTAACTTGATAGAATACCTGTGTCCCTGGCTAACTCACCAGGACTGCAAAGCTGAAACCTTCTCAACACACTTGAGTTCAGTTATCATTCAGTCTCTTCTGTGACGTATGAGTCCCTACGTGGCACAGGACCATAAGGCAGTGTCACCAAACTAGGTGGCATTTTAACCAAAGCACAAGGACAGGGAATACACAGAAAGCCATTTCCTTAATGAGAACTGTTTTTATGGACAGAGCCACTGAGGTGATTGCCGCTGTTTGGAAATATTGATTAGATCTTTCCCTGGTGGCGGTTCATTAGTTTTCTACCAAGCCTCTGGCATTTCTAGTAGTCATTTTGTTATTTTCCTTATGGCCATCTGTTTTTCCTTCATGTTCTTTGACTCATCCAGTGACGGATGGCATGCCTAGTAAGCCTGCCTCATCTCTTTCTCATACATGTATACAGAGTATTTTGGTCCTACCCCCCCCCCCCATCATCTCCTATTCCCCTCCTGTCCCTCTGATCCCTGCTTTTCCCTCACTGGTTTCCATTCTACTTTCAAGGCTCTCTTCCCTCCCCCTCTCTTTGCTCCTTCCTCCCTTCCTTTTCTGGTGACCAGACTGAGTTTTGAGTTAACAGGAGCACAGGCACCTTAAGAGCAACTGCTCCTCATCCCCAGCCCCCAGTTACCTTTAACTGCCAATAGCTCTTGGGGGAGGGTGTGCCCCTCCCCCCACCAGCAACCGTTAACTGCCTCTAAGTCCTCAGGGTAGACCTGGCTATTCCTGGAAGCGGCTTAACTTGCCTCACCTGGTAAGTGGCCCCTGGAAAGCTGTTGTCTTTAGTCCTCTCTGGCTGCTCTGGGAGGATCCTGGGATTCCCCGAAGGGTCCTGTTTTAATGAGCATCCCAATTTTACCTTTTCTAGGTGTTTCCATCCCTGAAAATGTAGTCTATTCCCCTGCCCCCTCCTCCTGGGGCTGACAGCAGATTTGTGCGATGCCCACCTTAGGGAATGGCTGTGACATATTAAGTTTGACTCTCCTCACACTAATGCATTGCTTTTCCTGCCAGGAGCTGTCCCCTTTGGGATCACCACCACACACCATCACATCATCATCACAGGCTTGCAGGGTCGGAGTCTCTTGAATTCACACATGCTGTCCAAAATGGTTTTCCAGACTGTCAGCAATGCTTTTTAAAGACAGGGAATTCTCTGTTACTGAGAAAACAGTTCCCAGGCAAGCAAGAACAGATGGAAGGAGGCAACAAGACCTGCACTGACGACCCTCGACTGTTTCTGCCTAAGATCGGGAGCAACTGGGGGCGTGAAGTGACCATTTCATTGCCATTCCTGTTCATGAACAAGTAGAGGCCCAGGCAAGTTTCTGCTTCTGCTATGGCTTGTGTTCACCAAGGTGCAGGGAGTCTTTCTTTTGCCAGCCTCTACTGCCCTCTTGTGGTATTCAGCTCCTGGAGCGATTGCACCCTGATGAAGACCTTTTGCCTAAGATTTGCCCCAGATTCAAGGGGAGTAGCCTGTGGCAGTGGAGTCCCGATAAACAAAGCAAAGTGGTGCAAATGAAGTAGTCCATCTTGCCGGACAGACCTTTATAGAAATGTCAGGAACCACTCAGATGGGAGCGAGGCAAGCATTTGCCAGGGTCAGTGGGAGTTTTGAAAATCGCCAGATACTTTACTTATAGGAACCTGCAAACCCCACACGATAATAGAGCATTTGCGACTTCTGAATGTTCTAAAACCTTCTTCCGCACTCAGACACCGAAAGCCACACAACTAAGAGTGGATCGGAAGAGAGGGGGAGGCCGTGGGCATTGCCAGGGACCCCTGAGTGGGCCGAGACTTATCGTCTCACCCCAATAGTGAGAGATGGTGGCTGTTTTCACATGAGGGCAGGATTCAAATGAAAAAGTCAATATTGGGATGTTCGGCTAGAACTTGACTAGCAATAAGAAGCCAAACAAATACCCAAGCTGTCCAAGCCAGGACTGGCAGGGAAGCTTGCTTTCCTCCGTGGTTGTATAGCTAGGAAAGAGGAACAGAGTGCCATGCCGTACCCCCAACCCCAAAGGGGTCCTCCACTAAAGGGGCTCAAACCTATGTTTTTTACACAGAGGTCTTTGTTTCTCTTGTTTTTGTTGTTGTTTTTAATTTTATGAGTTTGCCTCTGAAATGCTGGATCCACTTGTTCAATCACTGAAATGTAAAGATTTTCTAAAATGTCTCTAATTGACAGGAACAAGCATTTTGAAAAGGAGGGCCAACGGCCATTAAATTTAGCACAGACCTTCCAGAATGTTCTGTTTTAGCCCGTGCACATGGAACATTTTAAAACCATCCTGGTTTTTAAAGCGCCCACATCTAATCATAGCTCCATGAGACACCTGCTTCCAGGACTTGGCTGCAGCTGCACTGCTCTGTGCTCTCTGAATTCTGTGGCCGCCAGCTCACAGAGAAGGAGTGATGCTGAGCACATGGGTGCTGAACCCTCCCAGTCACAGACTGGAATGACACGTAGGGCATCCTGACTTTCTCTGGGACCTCAGTTTTGTCTTCTGTAAAATGGACTGAAATGCTACCTCATCATAGATGAACTGCACCCAACCTTTAGTTGATTCAATGGCAGCGTGGAACCCTATCGATGACAGGTGGCAAGCAGTATCAGAAGAGACTTAGGATCGTTAGAGAGGGAGAGACAGAGCCTCAGCAGGAAGACTCCCAAAGAGGTGGACACACAGAGAGCCAGGCAGTAAGTTCCCAGGGTTCTACTGCCAGTATTGGTCTTCAGAGGAATGGGGGATTCTGGAGGAGGAGTCTCAGTGCAAGACAGAGGTGTAAAGCCATACCTTTTTCTGTGTGTGTGTGTGTGTAGGAGGGCACCAACCTGGTGTAAGAGACTGCTGGGGGGGTCACTTTTCTGTGGCACTCTGGGGTTTTTTGGGGGTCCTGGGAGGTTCTGGAAAGTTGAGGTGTAGACTTTGTTGCAGGTTGTAGCCGAGAGGAGAAGCTGAAGTGAAGCAGGTTAAAGGGTCGAGAGAAGCCGCCAGCGCAAGAGGGAAGGTGTACAGGCAGAAAAGCTCGACACCTCCCAGAAGTCCTGGGTCCTCCCCGTGTGACCCATAGGCTTCAAGAGTAGATGGGGCCTTTTGAATAGTAGTCCAAGAAAGAGCCAATGGGATCTTACCAATGTGTGATTTCAACCTTTATAGATACTGTGCTGGGAACCGGGACAGTGTGGGGTACAGAAAGATGATCTCAGATAAAAAATAGGACATGTGGTATTGCTTCCCGTACCCCGCTCCCCGCCCCAAGCCATCAGCTTTGTGCAAATGTGGCCACTCATCCATGGCCCTTGCTGAGACCAAAGATCCTGCTTATTTCTGTGTAGCCTGTCAGCTGGGAGACACACACAGTCTCTAGGGGCAGGCCTGGGCTAGTTGCTGACAAACTTGTTTTCAGAAAAGCCCACAAGGTAAAGACTAGTTTGTGGTCGAGCAAGAGCCAAGCCATGCTGAGGTGTGAGGGGTGGCTGCACTCTAGCTTTGCTGAGGTGTCGGGATGCATCACCCCCATATCAATTACATTTCTTGTCTCCGGCAGAACAAGGTAGGGTGCTTCTTCTAGGACCCATCATGAAATGGGCACAAGAAATACACACAATAAGGGCACTTTGGGAAGAGGTTCTGTGGTGTAACACATAGTGAACTGAGCCACGTGGCCTCTCTGTCCCCTGTGGAGGGTGGAGCAAACCATCCACCTGCTGCCTTGATTTGCGTGGTTTGGATGTGAACTGTCCCCACAAGCTCATGTGTTTGAATACTTGGTTCCCACTGGTGGCCCTGTTTGGGAAGGTTTTGGAACATTTAGCAGGGAGAGCTTTGCTGGAGGACACCAGTCAGTGGGGATGGGCCCAGCCCTACTTCCTCTCCAGCCTCTGTTTCCTGTGTCCAGAGGCAATGTGACCAGTTTCCTCACCCTCTTCCTCCATGCCTACTGCACAATGATGGACTCTGTTCCCTCAATAAACTTTTCCTCCCGTAACTCGATGTTTGTTAGGCATTTTGTTACAGCGATAAGAAAAACAACTCATGATATCCAGCGTACAAATGGGGGCTTCAGACCCAGGTAGCAAAAGAGTTTGAGTTCCCTTAGAGATGGCTACTGTGGAAAAGAGTATCACAGGCAGACTCTTGCTTCCTACTTCCTGGGGTCAGGGTGTAGGGAGAACCCCAGGAAGTGGCCTTGTCCTAAGCATCTTTCATATGTACTTGCTTAACCGTCCTTGGGGTTAACAAGCCTGGGGCTTTTCTCTCTTCTGTATTGGACTTAGAGAGGCGGGCCAGCCAAATGACAGAGTGCCAAGGCCACACAGCCTGGCAATGGCAAAGCCAGGCTTTAGCTCAGGAATGTGACACTTCCTGCTACTGTATCATGCTGCTTCCTGGAATGCCAAGGGAAGCGAGAGTGAGCGACCAGCCGCAGAGAGGAAGGATCTCTTCAGAGATGGGGTAGCAGTCCACCAGAGTTGGGAAGAGCCTCAGTTTACCCATTGGGAGGGAGATCTGGAGAGCCGATAGCTTTGCTCTGACTCATTTTCCCCTACCTCCTCTATTTTTAAAAAAATACTTGTTTATGTGTATGTGAGTGTGCCTGCATGCATTTATGAGCACGAAGGGCATTCGGGTGCCCGTGGAGGCCAGAAGGCAGCACTGGGTCCCACGGAACTGGAATGTGGTGGTTGGTATAGGGCCGAAACTGCTGCTGAGCCATCTTGCCAGCCTCAGCCCTCCCTGTTGTTCCCTGTTCGGCCATGTCTGTGTTCTGTCCTCCTGTCTGTTAGGAAATACAGCCTTAGGATTTGAATATGACTTCTTCCTAGAAGGGTTGTGTCCAACATAGTTAGAAGGACAAAGGCACAAGTCTTAGGCCCGTCACATCACAGAGGTAAAAGGTTTAGGTGGCTCTGAGAGTTCCATCAGCTCGGTTTATCCACCGGAAGTGTTTGTAAACAGAAACTGCCACAGCCTGAAGTGGCCAGAGGGAACCATTTACTTTCAGGAGAACAGAAGGGGCTACTGGGCTGTTTTACCAAGGAATCAAAGAAACTCAGCACCTTGAAACAGGCTTTTAAAAGATAGCACAGGAGACAGAGCTCTTGAAAGTAACCTTGAATGGTAGTTACACTCATTTGCATACAGCATTCTTGTTAGTACACACACCTGAGAGGACATAGCTGGGTTCTCAATGGTTTTACACACTGATTACTCTTCAAAAGTTAGAATAAAACAATCCACATAAGTTTTTTTTTTCTTTTCCCAGTTCAAGTTACCCCTGGCCCTGTGACTCTCCACCCACCAAAGGCTCTTGTAAGTCAGCATGGCCTTGAACTTTGTATGTAGCCCATTGGTGACCTTGAACTTGTAAGATCTAAACCTCTATCTCCCGGGTGCTAGGATTACAGGCACATGCCTCCTCTGCGCCTGGTTTATGTTATCGCATGCTGTGATCAAACCAGGGTGCATTCACACACCTACACCTGAAGCAAGCACTCCTCCCATCTGAGTGACATCTCCAGCATGTCCCCATGCTCCTAACAAAATCTGCTTTCCTGAGGATTTGGAGGCTCTCGAGGAACTCGTGATGCCTGAGATTTTCCCAGTGAAACAAACCTGGAGATACACATTAGCCCATCCTGGCTAACTGAAGGCAGACACACATTAGCCCATCCCAGTTAACTGAAGGGAGACACACACACATTAGCCCGTCCCAATTAACTGAAGGTCAGGCCACCAGGCTCCCTGTCCTTCAGCTCTCTACTGTCTAGAAGTACACTGTGACTGGAAAGCTTTGCCATCCCAAGGGTTAACATTAGGAACAATTAACCAATACCTTCTTATATGAGGAGAGACAGGAGCAGCAAGAGAGATCCATCAGTGTGAGGTAGCTTCAGAGAGAAGAAAACCAGAGAGCCTGCATTTCATAAGCCAATTCTCACAGCCTGACTGGCCATAGCATCCTTGAGCATGAATGGATCCAATGAGCAGAAAATGTCTTGTTCTCAACCATCCTAACACTGTGATGTTCACACAGTTCACAGCTCTTCACGTGGTGGTGACCCCCATCTATAAAATTACTTTTGCTGCTACTTCAAAACAGTAATTTTCCTGTCGTGAATCATACTGTAAGTATCTCTGTTTTCTGATGGTCTTAGGTGACCCCAGTGAAAGGGTCATTCAACCCCCAAAGGCATTGCAACCCACAGGATGAGAACAGTGGGCAGACGGCTGAGACATTGGAGTGGTAAGGCTTGGTCTACTGAACTGGGAGGCTCTGCATCTTGTAACTATGAATCTTTAGGTCAGAGCTTACAAATCTAGAGCTGTTCTCAAAATAAGGTATTTTATTCTTACCACCAAAGCTTGGTTTTCTGCGTAGAGATTTTAATCTCCAACATAACTAAAAGGAACCAACCAGCAACAAAAACATCCATTGGAACCTTGAAGTTGGAAGCATAGTTTGTATAATGGAATCAACTTCAAGAAGCTTGAGGATTACATCAAAGTCTACATAGAATTAATGTGCTTGGGATATAGGGAAGTGGAGGAGAAGGCAGAAATAAGCCAGTGCCAAGACGCATGGATCAACACGGCGTGCGCGCGTGTACACACACATGCTCAGAAAGGTGCAGAAGAGAGCAGAGGAAGAGGCAGGAAATAAGAAGCACCATTTCAGACAGGAGACCAGAGTCCTTGCACTACTGACTTTGCAACTGTGTTCCTTCCGGGCTGTTCCTTTCCCATCCACAAAGATGCTCTTAACACCCTTCCCAGGCCTGCTAATCCTGGCATCCTGGATCTTCTGTAGAGGACCAGAGGGTACAGATTTAAGGCTTTTCAGGCCACACACTCCCGGTAGTGTTGCCTTCCACAGACTAAAGCATCCCCAGACAAAGTGCCCACAGGAGTGACTGTGGCCCTGTGAAGAAACTCTATTTAGTGACACGGAAATTTAATTTTCACCTAATTTTCATGTCTCACAACATTATAGTTTTTTGATTTGTGGGTAAAAGACATTTCAAAACATAATTATTCTTAATTCACGGGTCATGCAAAGGCAGGAAGTTTGGTGTGGGTCCCTGTTTGCTCTGGTAACTCCCTTCACTTCCCTGCAGCTGTAGAAGACGAGTCTGCTCAGTCATCAGCCACTGGGTTTTGTTTGTCGATCAGCACTACTGAAGATGTAATGAGTACCTAGCAATCTTATTAAGATGCAGATTGATTCAGTCACAAATAGGACGAAGGCTCTCTCCATCACCACGTCTACCAGGCTAGTCTTGAATCCTTGCCTCATCCTCAATGGTAGTTCATACTACAGACTTGAGTGCCTGGCTTGGGTTGTGCGTGTGTGTGTGTGTTTGTGTGTGTGTTGTGTGTGTGTGTGTGCACACATGCAGATGCATGCATATGCAAGTGGAGACCAAGGGCTGATGTCAGGTGTCTTACTCAGTTGCTCTCCACCTGATTTCTGGGTGACAGGGTCTTTGGCTGAACCGTATCTCACTAATTCGGCTAGGCTGACTGGCCAGCATGCCCCCAGGGAATTATGTTTCCCAGTCTTGCTCTGCCTCTGTCAGGCTTTTTCTCTAGGTGCTGGGTCAGGATCTAAGCTCAGGTCCTCTTGGTGGTAAGCACTTCAGTAAAAAGACCCACTTGGGCTTTTCTACCCTGAGACTTCTGTCACCTTTATTCTGCTCTGGTCCTGAGACAGAGCCATAAAAACGTCAGGGCTTACTCTCAATGTGTCCATTCGTGCCAAGGGGCACTCTCCCTTCTCTCCCCTCTCCTGTTCCTGTAAATGAAGGGACACATCCTGGGTTCTCATTCACACCCTGACCTCTGTGGTCACCAGAGCCTAGGTACAGAGGGAGGGAGGGAGGGCGCGTCTAGCATTATGCTTGCCAGTGTCTTCACCCAGGAACATCCACCCACAAAGTCATGCCTACAACACAAGGCTTTTCATGCTATTTCAGGGATTTGTTAGGATGGTAAAAAAAAAAAAAAAAAGAAAAAAAAAAAGCTAGACTGGACAGTCTTTATTTCTTTTAGTTTCCCAACAAAATTATATATTGTATCTCCAAATTAATCTGAGAACGCATGGCCAGTACGAGGACTCCCGTACAGACACTGTCTTCCCTTCCATGATGACCAGCCTGGGCTGAGACCAACAGAGACTTTCTCTGGGGTTGCTCAGTGCTAAGGGCTATTGACAACTGATTGAATGAAAACAATTTCTAAATCATCCTACTTGGGCTTAAGATTTTGCTTCTAAAACCAAGCTGAAGTACAAACATTAAAATATCTCTTGACTGATGCCCTTTTAATAGATTTTTTTTTTTACCCCCTTAACATCAATTAGTTCAGAAAGCAAGTAAGTAGCTATTTAGGGACAAAGAAGTAGAATCCATCCTGGGGGCACATCAAGTTTCTGTTTTGTGGCTAAAGGGCATCTCAAAGAACTCAGGTTTCTATAGTAACCGTTGCAGGGCTGATCAAATCAACAAATAGCTACGATTTATCTCAGAGTTTCCAATGGGCTGTTTTTTCCCCATCTGGAAAAGAACATTGCAAATTAGATAAAGTCTTCAAAGACAATGGGGGCTTTCAGAAAATCCAATTTTGGCAATAGCAAATAAAAGAGAAAAACATCTGCTTTCTCTTTCCATGTACAACTTATCCACAGAATCTCTTCTTCACTGATTTAAGTACCTTGACTATGGTAGTGATTGGATTCTATTAATTTGCTCATTAGTAAGAGAGAATCTTAAATGGTTTCTCAGAATGGAGGAAAACAGACATCGGTGATGTCTCCAGGGTGACCTTGTAGCTTCTGCATCTCCAAGCCAAGCCTCAGAAGGCTCCTTCACTGCCCTCCCGTAGACAAGCTCCTCACAACCTCCAAACGTATTTTGACTTCTTTTGGTTTAGACCCTTGTGTGGTTCTGAACAGTCACCAACATAAAAAACTACAGGAGCACACAGCGTGGTTTTCTGCATGTGTCTGGGGGTACTTGTGAGCCAGTTGGGGGGCTGTGGGTGGGTATCAGCATGCAGTCCACAGGGCAGTAAGGCCCCCCAAATTCTGTCCCTTGCTCCCACCCTCTGGGCCCTGCTGATCTCAGTAATCTGGGTGGGGAGAGGAAGAAGTGGTTGCCTGGGCAGCATCCAGAGTGGCTGGGGAAGATGGCCACCCACTTGCTCCACCATTTTCCCAGTGGGGCCTCCCTTGGATTCATCCCACACTGCCTTGGCAGACAGGTGACTGCAGAGGAGGAGGTCTATTTTCCTTCAGGGGCTCAGCACTTGCTAAACAAGATCATTGATCCAAGTTCAGCCCCGCAGAGCACATGCACACATGGGAGACACACATAGAGCCATCCATCCCAGTGAGTAACTATAGGGAGATGGAAGGTGGAGACAGAAGCCTCCAGAAGCTCCCAGCAAGCCAGCCAGACTTTTTATTAACAGAAAGGAGTATTCTAGATATTCCATGTACAATAGAAATACATATACATATGTACACATGTTGTTTTAAATTTCTAGAAAATGCATTAATAACATAAGAAATAGTTGAAATTAATTTAGTTAGTCAAATTAATTAATTCTCAGCACTCATCCAAAGGCTAGGTATGGTGACGCTCAACTATAAGCCAGAACTGGGAAAAGAGCAGAGACATGTGGATCCTGTGGGCTCACTGGCCATCATAAAATACCTATGATAATTATAATCTTTGACCATGTAGTGTATTTAGCCAATATATCCAAGATATTACTTCAGTTTATATTAGCCATGGAGTTATTATTACAATAGTTTACATTCTTTTCATGCTATTATGCCTTTGAAAGCTTGTGTATTTTATATTAACGACTTATTTTAGATCAGACTACATATAGTTTAGTTTTGTTTTGAGATGTAGTCTTACATAGTCTAGGCTGGCTTTGAACTCACTACACAGCAAAGGAAGTTCTGAACTTCTGCTCCTCCTTCTTCTGTCGCCTGTGTGCTGTGATAGTCAGCATGTGCCACTATGCTCAGCTAAAGCCTGTACGTATTTTAAATACTCCAAGGTGTCATATGGCTAGCCCCTGTCAAATTACACAGAGCAGCCCAAGAGGATTTTCAAGCACAGGAAAATGTAGGAATTTGCTTTCTGGAACTTATGACTATGTGATCACTTGGCCAGTGCCATGCTGAAATTATAAGCAGTGGACAGGTGTGGTTGACCTGGGCTGACTCAACCAATAGACACAAGAGATCCTGGTCCTCTTTGACCACGTAAAAGGAGAGGCCGGATGTGAAGTTGGTCATAAAGGATGAATGTGGTCTAAGGTTGGGGAAATCAGATTTACCATGAGGGGCTGGACCTGCTGTTCCGCACCTGAGCCCAGATGCTTATGGCGAGTCAGGCCATGATAGCATTTGCTTTAGAAGGCAGATCCCTCGGAAGGGACACAGCCCGTCATCAGGGAAGTGCTCATACTCCAGTGCCCTTCAGCAGCCTCCTGAGTACCAGGATCAAAGAGGAAGGAGGTAGAAGGGACAACCTGCAGATCGATGGGATCCAGAAATCTTTACAACCTATTTTCTATAAGCATGACCAAGATAGGAGCACTGGAGTTCTGACTTCAGGCTCCAAGGAGCTGTGAATATTGAGATACCAACTCACTGGCCTGTTTTCAACAATGATACCTTGACAGAAATTTCTGAGGCTCTAAACAGAAATGCTCTTGTCATCTCACTGTACCTCTATTGCACATAAAACAAAACAAACACCACCCCCTCAAAAAACCACAGGATCAGCATTTACTACTTCCTAACTACAGTAAACAATGTCTACTCCACATAACCACATACCTAAAGATAAAGAAATAGAGGCCAAAGGCCTGGCTAACATGGAGTGAGGCCTTACTATGTTCCTAGGTATATAAACTTATATAGCAATATGATTTAATCCTCATGTATTCAGTAGGTGCTATCCCTCTCCTCATTCAAAAACAAGAAAAATAGAGGTCAGAGTTTAGGGAACTTATCCAAGATTGGGGCTGGAGAGATGGCTCATTGATTGGGTAAAGCATTGACTATGCAAACATGAAGACTAGAGTTTGGATTCTCAGCACTCATCCAAAGGCTAAGCATGGTGACGCTCACCTATAAGCCAGAACTGGGAAAAGAGCAGAGACATGTGGATCCTGTGGGCTCACTGGCCAGTCAGCATAGCCAAAACAGTGGTCTAGGTTATATACCAGTACTTGAAGACAGAGGCAGGAGAATCAGGGGTTCAAGGTCACCTTCAGCTACATAGTAAGTTTAAGGCCAATCGGGCTAAAAAGGACCCTGTATGGGAAAAACAACCAACCAATGAAATGAACTAATGAGAGAGAGAGAGAGAAAGAGAGAGAGAGAGAGAGAGAGAGAGAGAGAGAGAGAGAGAGAGAGAGAGAGAAAATAAAATTGTGGCCTGAAAATATTGTTTCCTTTTCAAATGAATTTCAATTGAATTTCAATTGAATGCAGCCTGCAGGTACAGTTCAAGCTGTGAACAATTTTTATGCTTGGCTTTTGTAAAAAAAATCAACATGATCATTTCACAGAAAACACTGGGCTTTCACAGGAGGGATGGCTGTACTCTTGTTTATGGCAGGTGTGGTTCCTGTCAATCACCTGTCAGATAAGTTCACTTTTGAGTATTTACTCAGGAGCCCAAACCAGACCACTGAGTTGAGAAGTCTGTGTGCAGTGTGGAATCCTCTCTCCACTTCTAACAGCCATGGATAGCCCCTTCTATTCAGGACTCATCTGATACAATCTTAGGCTCAAAACATGCCTGATTTATAGACCCAGTGTGTTTCAGAAACCCATTTTACAGACACACTGTATCTAGACATCCATCACACAAGGGTCTTTTCCCTGAAGATATGACAAATGCTGACAAGGGTCTCTCCTACCTCTGACATAATAGAGCAGGTGGCGTGGCAGAGAATCCAACCAATATGTGAAGTAACATGAAATTTCGACATGAAAATTCATTCATTGTAACAAAACTTTAAAACAACTTCAAATAAAGGTGTCTAGGCAATAACCACTTTCTGTATTAAACTACATTGGCAGTGGTGGCAATTTGATAAAAACAAACATTTGTATAGTAAGCATACTTTAATAACTTCCCTATTGGTTTAATCTAAAAAATAATTCATCTGAGTGCTGCTATTATTGCCATACACTTAAGAACACAGAGAGGTTATACTGTTAAGAACTGGCAAGATCGGGATTTGATTCCAGAGTAGTTAGGCTGATCCTGCAGCCAATAAACTATGCCTCATGGGTAAATGAGGTCTGCTACTTGTTTTTATAAATAAAGTTTTATTGAAACAGTTTCATTTCTCACAACTTGTCTACAGGTGCTTCTATGCTTCAGTGAAGCAGTAAACATTATGATAGACACTTTGTGGCCTGCAGACATTATTTGATCCTTTACAGGGAAGACTTGCTGAGCCAGAAGTAACCAATCCTTGGGACCTCCTCCCATTCTCACCACTGACCATGGGCCTACAGTAAGAATAGAGACCTGGGTTTGGGAGGGAAGTGAGGAATCATGGCCGCTATAGGAAGTTCTGGGATGTGCAAAGCAGCATAGGGTGTTGCATTGTATTTGCTTCTCAGTAACCTCCCTGCTTCATCTCTGGGCCTACCAGTACAGACCACAAACTCCCCAGGAAGTAGGGCTGTTTGTTCTGGTCACTGCTGGAGCCCTACTTACTGAACAAAAGAAAGGACATGCAATTTAGTTTGTGACGCAGGGACTGTGTGTGCTCTACTCAAAGACAAACATGGACCAGATAAAAAGGCCACAGAGACACTTGTCTCTGTGGATACTCTGATCACAGTCCTGCTTTGTGTTGTCTTTGGGGCAGATGAACTGCCCTGACAGAGCCTGTAGGGGCGAGCATGGGCTTTTCTAGCTATTCTGGGACTTTTCCTTGGCTTCTAACAGCTTCACTCCCAGATGATTCTGTTTGCCAAGATCCTAGAATCAACAGTTAAAATATGAAAAAATTTCCATCTAATTATCTGCTGAATAGTAACAAGGTGGATGGAGCTCTAAGTGCTCATTTTATTTCCTTTTTTTTTTTTTATTAGACCGAGTGACTTTTGATGTCTTAGGGAGGGCCATGAAACCACAGCTTTTTAATTCCTTCTAGAACACAGATGCCTGGGCGGGTTGGGATTCCATAGCTATAATCCCAGGACCGGGGAGGCAGAGACAGGAGGCATATCTTGAGTTTAAGAGCAGTCTAAGCTATATAAAAAGACTTTCTGTTTCCCTCTCAAAAGTCTAAACACCACCAAAACAGAACCAAACTCGGACACAATAACTGACGGATAAGCATGTCTAAGCCTTCACCCACAGGCCACACTGCAGCCTGGGATAGCTGTGAATGAGGCCCAAGGTATTGCAGATTCAGTGTCCTGTCAAAAAGTTGGACCCCACTGTTCTAGATAATAAGGTACCCCTGAGATTTGCTGGCTTCTGAGAGGACTAACGATTGTGCTGGGCTTCAGTGAGTGACAACTCAGCACTAAGCCTGTGTTCAGCCCAAGGGTGCAAAGCGGAAAGAATGCATGGGGACAGGACAGATTGTTGTCAGCTTGTCACCACTAGGTACCGAGGGAAGGACTGCCACTCTCACAGTATAGACCTGAACACAGAACTGTGAACACGGGACTGTGTGACCCCCTAAGGTCAGGCCAGAGGATTCTATTTAAACACAGCCTGGGAGTTGCCACGAAATTCCAGCATCTTTCTGACTCTACCCACTACAGGCTTCTTCCTTGTCTCCTGCTGTAACACTGGCAAAATGCTCAACACATGAACAGACACCGTCTGAGGAAATCCAGGAAATAAAGCCAAAAGATGCTCAAAGGAAATACTAGGACATAGTTCATGCAAGTGTTCTAAGTGTGGGGCTCAGAGGGGTGGCACCTGCCACCCAAACCACTGAGGACATCTCCTCTCCCCTCTGAGGGTGTGTGGCCTTGGCTAGTACTCCACTGTCAAGCCTAGCCCCCCTAGCAGGGACAGACAGCACATTGTCTCTGTCTCTAGAGAAATGCTTTATTTTTGGCCCCAAGCCCTCCAGCCTATGATGTTTACCTAGATCCTTAACTTGGAACTGGTGGCCTTTATAACGAGGAGGCCGTTATAAGCCATTGCTCAGAGAAACAGGAAGTTAGCTCACCGGAAAGCCGTGGAAATGAAGCACCAAAGTGGGTCAGCATTTCTCCATGAATAAGGTGGTTTCAGATTAGAGTGACTTCAAGTGACACACCTGTGGAGCCCCAACAATGTTCCTCTCTCGGTTGTGTCCTAGGCTCATGACCATGAACAATGACCATGAATGACACCCTTGGGGTGTGAGAGGCAGTAAAACACAACAGGTTTCTGCCCTGCCTGGGAGAGCCACCCAGTGTCCTGAAACTCCTTCTGGAAGGATCCATCCATCACAGGAGTGGGTGACATTGGGAAGGGTGTCTAAGGGGTCTTTCTGGGGAGGTAGTCTGGAGTTGTGTCCTAGCCAGGGTAGGGGTGGAGGCAGAGGACCAGGCAAGTGACAGAAGAGAGAAGGGGGAGGGAGAGAGGGCCATGCCCAGCAAACTTTGACTCTCAAGCTTGTATTTGACTTCCTTAAAAATCATAAAGAACCTCATTTTTCCAGTTTTAAACATATTTCTTATCTCTCCTGTAGTTTTTATTTATTTTTTATTTTTGTTAATGTCCAAGTGCTCTGGCTTACATGTACACCTTTATGCCAGAAGAGGGCATCAGATTGCTTTATAGAGGGTGGTGAGCCCCCATGTGGTTGCTAGGAATTGAACTCAGGACCTCTGGAAAAGTGGCCAGTGTTCTTAATCACTGAGCCATCTCACCAGGAGTCACTGGACTCCTGCAGCTTTTAAGGATTTACATTTAAACTTCCTTTAAGTATATGTGTGTCTATTTCTGTGTGCACGTTAACAAATCCCTTGGAGCTGGAGTTACAGGTGGCCTGTCGTGGGTGCTGAGAACTGAACTCTGGTCCTCTGGAAGAATAACAAGTGTTCTTAACCACTGAGCCAATGCTACAGTCCCATCTCCTGACAGGAGAGAGTACAGGCTGTGCCTCACCAGAAAGCTCTTACCTGAGTTGAAAGTACACTTGAAAGTTTGACCTATACAGAACTATAAGTTTTAATTGGCTGTCAACATTAAAAGAAACCAGAACACGTGATATAAAAAGGTGGGACTTTTGGCTTCTCTTGCGGAACAGCAAGTATGGCAGCATGGACTTCCATGTGTGTTTACCAATACCATGTGGCCCTCAGAAACAGGAACTATCACTTTGACTTTCCTATGTTACTGGGGATAGCTCTTAAGGCTTGAGGATGCTAGGCAATTGCTGGACTCCCGAGCCATGTCTCCAGCCATGTCTCCAGCCATGTCTCCAGCCTGGCTGCTACCTTCAGATGGGTTCACACTCAGCCGCTCACCCATCTCCAACACTCCCTGCTCTCACCAACTCGTGCCAGCACTTCGTCTCCATCTTAAGCATCCCTGACTCACTTCAATCACGTACACTCCCAGAAGCCAGGAAACCTGGCAGCCTAGCCCTCAGCATTAGCACTGACATCTACACTCACCGAACGTCATCAGCTTGATGATGGAAATCATTGGAACAATTTTCTGTTTTACACTCTTTGGAATTCAGTCCACCTGATATATGCTTCCTTTTAAAGGGCAATACCATGATCAGGAGAAGTCTGTCTCCCTCTCCCTCTCCTTCTCCCTCTCCTTTTCCTTCTCCCTTTCCCTCTCCCTCTCCTTTCCTTTCTTCCTCTCTCTGTCTCTCTCTGTCTCTCTCTCTGTCTCTCTCTGACTTTTTTCTCTCTCTGTCTCTCTCTTCCTCTCTCTGTCTCTGTCTCTCTGTCTCTCTGTCTTTCTCTCTCTTCCTCTCTCTGTCTCTCTGTCTCTGTCTCTCTGTCTGTCTCTTTCTCTCTCTGTCTCTCTGTCTGTCTCTGTCTCTCTCTCTGTCTCTCTCTCTGTCTGTCTCTCTCTCTGTCTCTCTCTCTGTCTCTGTTTCTCTCTGTCTCTGTTTCTCTCTGTCTCTCTCTGTCTCTCTCTGTCTCTCTCTCTGTCTCTCTCTCTCTATATATATATCTATATCTATGTATCTATGTATCTATGTATCTATCTGTCTATCTATCTATCTATCTATCTATCTATCTATCTATCTGCATATTACTTTAGGAATTCCTGGGATTTCCAGGGAATACTGTATAGTCTGTAGAGAAAAGATTACCAGTTATATAGATCTTGGAGGCTACTAAAGACTGTGATCAAATGGTCAGATGCTAAGTAATTAGAAAGACAGAAAGCATCAGAGATGGTGGCTGGGGTCCTGAGGCAGGGGTTTAGAGAGAATGTTCACTGTGAGCTGAGATAGATGGAAAGTAATAGAGAGAAAGAAGAGGGAAGCAGAGGGAGGAAGAGGAAAGATGAATCTAGGACAGAAGGCAAACACGCAAACCCAGTCAGGAGGAAAACAGAAGGCCGCCTTGCCTAAATGATGTCCGGAGAAAAAATAAAAAGAATTCTAAACAGGAGTGTCTGCTGGAGCTCATCCTACAGAAGAAAATCACTCAGTTTTGCTTTCTATAGGGAAAGCAAAAAATTTTCAATAGGGAAATTTTTTCCCAGATACTGGAGTGGTAGCTAATTATAGGCAAGTTGCTCCTCTTGAAAGTGTGCAGCCCTTCACTGTGAAAGGGGGGTGCACTCTCAACCTTGCCACCACCCCAGTGATATATAAATCATTTTTTTATGTGAAAACCAGCCATGCTCTCACCTCTGTGCTATCTCCAATCTTCAGTCTCCAAAGGACAGAGACACAGAATGCCAACAGCTTGCAAATGAAAGTGGTTACATAGGACATTTGTGTTCTTCAATGATGTAAGCAAGAATTAGCATGAGAATTGCTTTGGGCTTCCCGGTGGTGTCACAAGAATTGGATCCTCCCCAAAGACATGTTTCGTAATGTGGAGGAAAGATAGTTTCCTGCCCTGGGCTCTATGGGGATCCTCACCTCAAACTTCTGCCTGAGTTCCATGTTGCCTTCTTCATCTCCTTCTGGAATGGGCACATTGTAGTATTCGCCCTCTTCTTGGTTGAGCAACTTGTACCTTCAGGGACAGGGGGAGAAGGAAGGGTAAGGGCCAGTCAGTGGCTCTTTTCCTTCAGCCTCTGGTCAGGCTATTGGAAAGATGCCTCTACAGAAACCATAGGCAGAGCCCAGCACCGAATGGGGGTGGGGGTGAGGCTATAGCCAGCCTTGCTTCTCTCAGCTGCCTGGGGTATGACAACATTCTGGGTCCCATGGGCTTCCTTACCATCCACTGGCTGGCATCTTCATCAGCTCTGAGACACCAAAAGAAAGGGACCCCATGAAGTCATTCCGTGTCGTCCGATCCCAGTCCCAGATTTCTACAGACAGTCGCCGGTCTTTGTCTGAAGGTTTTAATTTGCTACAATGACAACGTATACACGATAGATTAAGACATCTCAGTCATGGCATCTTGGGAGACACCAACATGCCCACAGTCTGTGCCTGAAATAGTATCTTCAATTTCCTTCCTGTGCCAACAGGACATCAGCCTTTCCTATTAGCTAGCTGCTACAAAACCTCTGTCTAGATTGAGAATCAGTGAACTCTGACCCCTGACAGCTCACACTTACTATCTAAATAAAAATTTTATTAGAAGACAGCTTTGAAACATAAAAATAAAGTTTTATTAGAGCACGGCCTTGGTTATTTGTTTATATATAGTCTATGGCTGCTCTGGCAACAGAGACTACATGACTCACGATGTCTAAAATACAGACTTTCTGCCTTTACTGAGCAGAGCTCAGTGGCTTCTCTCTGACAGAAAGACATCTTTCCTTCTGGTAATGTTTACAGAGGAAGTGCTTCCTGAGAACGTCCCCATGGGGAACCTCTTGTGCTCCCTGATGTGCGCTGTGCTCCCTGGTGTGCATTGTGCTCCCTGGTGTGTGCTGTGACCCCTTGTATACATTGTGCTCCCTGGTGTGTGCTGCACTCCCTGGTGTGTGCATTGTGTTCCCTGGTATGTGCTGTGCTCCCTGGTGTGTGCATTGTGTTCCCTGGTATGTGCTATGCTCCCTGATGTGTGCATTGTGCTCCCTGGTGTGTGCTGTGCTCCCTGGTGTGTGCTGTGCTCCCTGGTGTATGCTGTGCTCCCTGGTGTGTGCATTGTGATTCCCTGGTATGTGCTGTGCTCCCTGGTGTGTGCATTGTGTTCCCTGGTGTGTGCTGTGCTCCCTGGTGTGTGCATTGTGCTCCCTGGTGTGTGCTGTGCTCCCTGGTGTGTGCATTGTGTTCCTTGGTATGTGCTGTGCTCCCTGGTGTGTACATTGTGCTCCCTGGTGTGTGCTGTGACCCCTTGTATACATTGTGTCCCCTGGTGTGTGCTGCACTCCCTGGTGTGTGCATTGTGTTCCCTGGTATGTGCTGTGCTTCCTGGTGTGTGCATTGTGTTCCCTGGTATGTGCTGTGCTCCCTGGTGTGTGCATTGTGCTTCCTGGTATGTGCATTGTGCTCCCTGGTGTGCGTGCTCCCTGGTGTGTGCATTGTGCTCCCTGGCGTGCGTGATCCCTCACTACTGACTCTTTACTCTTTCTTACTATTCTTCCCCTTCCTTCATCTCTGGTTTGGAATTTCTATTAATCCTCCAAGATGAAGCTCAAATGTCACCTCCTTCTGGAAGTGACATTTTTCCTGCTTAGCGGTGAGTCTATCTTCCTTATTTTTGCAGTAATAATATTTTCTACGTCATGGGTTCCTTATTCCATGCTACAAAGATTCTTATTGCTTCATACCCTCTCCTAGCTCCTAAAAGGACTAAGGAGACAGAACACACCAGAGCACACATCACTTGCTACAGAGCAGGTGATGATAATAACTTGGGGTTTGTATCACATACATTCTGGCAAACCAAGTCACTGCCTATCAAACAGAAGTGATGGCAGCTGTTACCTGACAGTAGCCTGGGGTGGTCTTTGGAATGAGGATGTAAGTAGAGACATTTGCTACGCCCCACCACCCCCTCAATGGGTGGGCAGTATGTGGTATGAGAGGGTAGAGCTTATCCCAGGGCAGGAAGAAGCACTTACAACGTGAAGGACTCGTTCCACTGAGGGTTCAGTGTGGAGCGGATGGTTTTGGTTTTCTGTTTGCTCTCATTCTTGGGGTCAGGAATAAGTTTCAGCTTCACATAAGGATCCGAAAGCCCATTTGGATCCATAGGGATTAGATTTTTTGCATCTCGTACTGTGAAGAGAAAAAGAAAAAGAAATTATAAAAAACAACACTGACTTGATGAGTCAGCACTGGTGTTAGCACCGTGTTGAAGACGGTGATTGTAGCCAGATGGAGTGGCACATGCCCTCAATTCCAGCACTTGGAAGGTGGAGGTACAAGATTACCCTTGGCCACATAACAAGTTCGAGGCCATCTTGGGCTATGTGAGACTCGGTTTCAGTTCTTCTCCTGAAACGAAGATGCTGTCTGAGAGAAGAGATTAATCAGAGGCCCCTGCCACTCAATATGAGGTTGCTCACTACCTTCACTGACAGTCAGTGGGTGTCATGGAGCCCTTGATTCCAGTCTCCAGGCTCAGCATCAGCCTGAACTAACAGCATTAAACACATTCCAGGTCCTAGTAGAAATGCTCAAACCTGGGTCCCACTTCAGACCTACAGAAGCAGGACACACATTTTAAGTGACCTTCTAGCTTTCCAGAGGGAAAGGGGACCCTTGCTCCTTTTTGGCAGCCAGCCGGCCCTGGTCCATGAAGCTGCACATGTGATTCAATGTCTATAAAGCGTTACTATTCTTCATAAAATATGGCAGATCCCAACCCTGGTTGTACCTTGGAATCCCTTGAGAAAGGGGTAAAAAAGCCTCAATACTCACAATTAAATTAGAATGATCAAAGGAAGTGTCCCACCAACTGGTCTTTAAAAGGTCCTGGAACTCACACTACAGATCAGGCTGTCCTTGAACTCACAGAGATCTGCCTGCCTTCGCTTCCCAAACACTGGGATCAAAGACATGCACCACTACCACCCAGCTAGGAACAACTGATATTTCAGGTTGGGATTTAGGATTTCTATTCAATGTACATCAACTGTCACCCAGGAGGTCACTCCCAGGGCAGTGTCTTGTACCTCACCTCAAAATGACAAACTTTGAATCCTCACTTTAACAGGATTCACAGGTGACCCCGGTGCATATTCTGGGCCAAGAGGCAATGACATGGGAATCAACAAATAATTACAAAGAAAAACCACTTCTTTCTCACCAAGGAACAAGCTCTCAGACGCGGCTGATCGTCTAAAGCTGCTGCATCTCAGTGCATGAAGTAATTTTCTATGCTGATGATAGATGAAGGTCCTGCGTCTGAGCCTGCTGCAGTATGTCTCCCTCCCTATCTTCCTGACAAAGTAAATGTCTTATCATCAGAGGCCTTTAACTAGTCGAATACTATTGATATTCATCCATCCCTCCAATCCACTAGGAGGCTCTCTAACCCAGAGGTTCTCATACTATGGCCCCTGGACCATCACTTAGTGAATCAGAATCTCTGGGAGGGGCTGGCAGATGTTCACCAAGCCTTTAGGTGATTCCATGGTATGTAAATGTCAAAAAACAAAACAATTTATAACACCAGGGTTATGGCTTGTAACCCAGATTATCAACATAGATTGATCATGAAGAACTGCAGAAGAAATTTAGAAGTTCCTGGAGCTGGCAGTGGGCAGGACATAGAGGAAGGGTGGAGACATGCTAAAGATGTTGGGTCTTTGGACACAGGTGTGGCAGTGTGTCACTAAAGCAGACGTCAAAGTCAAGCACTGTCCACACTAGCTTGGTGTTCCATGGAGTGCTATTCCTGCTGGCTGACAGCCTTATGTCTTTCTCACCCAGCAGCTGGAGCATGAGCATGTGACTGTGGACCCTGCATTCATATGGTCTGAGCAAAGCGTGGGTCAGGTGAGGTCTGCAAGCCACAGAGAAGCAGAGGCTGTCTTTCCATAGTGCACCTGGGCTCTCCAGAGATTTCTTCTGTAGGATTCTGTTTAATTCCACCCAGCTTGAGGGCTGAGAGCATAGGCTACGTAGGCCAATAGCTCTACTATCAAACTTACCCTTCATGATAGAACTCTGAGCCTTAGGGATAAAGTCCTCAAGCTCATTTGTTTAACTAGAAAAATGAATAGGGCCATAATTCTGGTGAGATAAACTTCCAAGAAAAAGGAAATGGAATAATGTATATAAAGTATGTTATATAGCCAGCAAACTTGTAAAGAAGGGAGATTGCATTGAGTGAATGTTCACTGCATCTCAAATTTTTTTGTTTTTTTTTGTTTTTGTTTTTCTTGACTCAGGATTTCTCTGTGTAGTTAGTTGGCTGTTCTGGAACTCACTCTATAGACCAGACTGCAACTCTTCCTGTGTATCCCTTCAAACTCATGACCACCTGTTCTTTATTTTTACACACACACGCACACACACACACGGGTGTACACATGTCTATATAATATAGCCTATTGAATCCATTTACTTTTGAGTGTATGTTAGGGGCTGACCACTTGGGACTACATTACTTCTCATGGGGCTCTTCAGTAGGGAAGACTGAATGGCTGTCTCTTAGAAGTCATCAACTGTCTGTAGCTCGTCATCTAGGAGTGGAGCCTGTGAGAGTTTACCCATCCACATTGGAATATCAACTGGTATCATCGAGCAGGTCTTGTTTAGGTCTTGTTAACGTTCCACAGGTGCACCTCTCTTTTATCTCTCAAAGCCACCGTCTCACAGCAGACAATGCTCCAGCTCCTCTTCCTCAGTGTTTCCTGAGCCAGGAACAGTATCTTAGACTTGTCTCCAACCAATGAAAACACCTGAATGGAGTCAGAGCTCTTTCAGGTCTCAGCCACTTGAGAAGGCACGTAAGAATCTAGGGTTTAATTACTGCAGTACTAGAGGTCTAATCCCCAGTGACACCAAAATCCAGTATCACGAAAGATAAAAGATGGCAGGTAAGAATGAGATTCTCCTGCAAGCAATGCAAAGGGGCCCCAGGCCTCTCTCAACTCTAAAGGGAGAATCTGAGAATGCTTAGTGTCTGGCACTGGAGGCTACAGAAGGTCATATCTCAGAAGGGAATGAAGAGTCTTATCAGGGCCACGGAGAGTTCCAGGTTTGCCTCCTGCCAGTAACTTCTATGTTTCCCATTCACAGATAGGCAGTGAATGGATTCACTTAAAGCCGGTCTTTTCTGAATGGTGATGAGGTGGGATCTTGATGGGATTTAATACTCTGGTTTCCTGCTGAGATATTATCATCTAAGCTGAAAATAAAAAGAGTTATCAATTCCAAATGCCACTGAAGCAGACAGTCCAAATTTCAATTTCTTATTGTGGTGGAAAAACAGTGTCCTGTTAATCATCGCAGGCAGGACACATGAACTGGGACCAACTTGGGGATCCATCTGCTCAGAATTCAGGATGCCCACGTATGCATTCTGGTTCTGCCCATTTGTGGCTATGGATAAGATATCAAACCCATTTGGTGGGTTAAGGCCCAGGCATTTAGGCTTTTCTAGGTTCCCCAGGTCAGTTTTCAGTGAAGCCATAGTCGGAAGGTTTGATGCCCCCGGCCTTTAGCAGGTGTCCCCAAAGCACAGCCCCACCAGTGGGTGTCCCCAGAGCACAGCCCCACCAGTGGGTGTCCCCAGAGCACTGCTCCACCAGCACTTCTGGCATCACATGCAGACTCTGATCATTACCTATAGTTTTCTTTACATTTCCTCAAGGTATAGGAAGTGGAAAAGCAAGACTTTTGGCTTTAAATAGCTCCCATGAAATAGAGTGCAGTGAAAATCTGTGTGTCCTGTTTCCAGCCAGACACAGTGGCGGTGGGGTGGCCTGCAGTCTCCTGGCTACAAAGAAGAAATTAAGTGTTGGCATGCTAAGTCTGTTCTAGCCTCTCTCTGCATTACACGGGAGATAAAAGGAGATGGAGACAGACGAGCTTCTTCATCATGTAACTTAACACGTTTAACACCAGTTCAGAACCTGCAGAAACCATTTCAAGTGCCACCAACAGTCTGTGTCCCCAGTGGTCCCTCCCACACACAATGAAAACACTGTGGGAAGGAATTTCACTCTGCAGTTGTTAGGGATTAGAATGTTCCACAGCCTGAGTGATAGGTTGTCTTAGCAAATACTCCAGGGCTCCTTTTTTTTGTCTTAACTCTCTACCAGAACCAGATTATTTTGAACCACAGAATTAAAACAGAAAAGTGGCAAATCATGCTACTTTGGTAAATCAGCTATAGAGAATTAAATTTATCATTTCTTTCCTGTATGTACATTGTTGTTTACTTGTTTTTGAGATAGAGTTAGGGTCTCACTATGCAGACCTGACTGATCTAGAGCTCACTACGTTGACTAGGCTGACCTTGAATTTACAGAGATCTGCCCATCTCTGTGTCTTTGAGTGTTAAGATTAAAGGTGTGAACCACTGCCTGGCTCAACTTAAGAAAGTCTAATGGAGAGCTTCAGAGATGGCTTAGCCAGTAAAGGGTCTGCTGTACTAGCACAAAGAACTGAGTTCAATCCCCAACACCCATGGAAAAACTAGGCACGGAAATTATCATAACTGATAGAAGGCTGCTCACAGCCATCTATACTTCTGGCTCTAGGGAGATCTGATTCCTCTGACCTCCATAGGACCTGAATTCACATGTTGACTTCTGACCTCCACAAAAACCATTCTGCCCAAGGCCTGCCATGATAAGTCAGTTCCCAAATGCAGTCCCCATACCTACAGCGTAGACACACCTCTCCTCTGTGCATAACCTGCAGAATCACTAATGTCACACAAATGGGCCCAAAGCCCTGTTGAGGAACCATATTAAAAAAAAAAAACATCTCCTCAAAGCTCATTAACAGTCTTACAGCCATTAAAAGAAGGGTAAATTTGTTGAAGAAACACATTCTGTGCTGTGGTATTCTGGACATTTCAGAACAGAAAGTGTATTCTGTCACTCCAGGACACTAGTAGAAAAGCAAAATATTAATTGTATACTTTTGTCTTTTGAGATGGCTGTTCTGGAATTATAGGCTATCAAGTTCAACATTAAGAAAAACCAGCATGGGACAGAGGTTATATGATTTCTGGATGATGTAAGATATAGTTTCCAGATAAAGAATATTCAAGTAAGTTTTTGAAGACTGAGATGCACCCATGTGAACTACCTGTTCCAGGTGGCTAAGTGAGCCCAGAGCATGTGTGTTTTACACAATCATTTAGGAGTTAGGAAAGCCCATCAGACAGGAGGACAGGGCAGCCATGACAGATGGGGATCCTTGAGCATCTATGATGACTAATGTTAATCTTTGAGTTGACAGAGTCTACAGTCATCTGAGAGATGGGCTTCTGGGCACGCCTATGCTATTATCTTAATTATGTTAATTGTGATGGGAAGACCTGTGGGTGTCACCATGCCCTGGCTGGAAACCTGGACTGTATGAATAAAGAAAGGGAACTGGGCACCTGGTTCAAGCTCGGCTGTCCTGACTTCCTACAATGATGGATTAACCCTTGTAGAAACCCTTTTTGCCTTAAGTGGCTTTTGCCAGAATATTTTATCACAGTACCAGGAAAAGAAATTAAGGCAGTGAGTGCCTCAGACAAATGAATGGAACGACAGCCTCAGCTACAGGCCAGTGATGTCGCCCAGGTCCTGACGGACAAGGGGAAAGCAGAGGCAAGGCCTTGGGCAAGCGGTAGCATAGGTTATCACCAGGCTTTTTCTGATATAAGTATGTTAGTCCCCCAGAGACCTGAGTTCTATGAGGGTTTAAAAAACATTGAAGAAGGTTTAGGGATCGAGCAGATACAAGCAGCTTGAATGGCTGCCATGGTTGTGTTTGGCTTCCCATGGGCACTGTGACTGAGACCCCGTGCCGGGTTTAAATATTTGCCTGTCACTATTAGCTTTTTGGCTTCAGACAAGTTTTCCAATATCTCAGACAGTTTATCTGTAAGGTAGGGACGACAATGTTGCCCATCGCACAGGTGACTGTGAAAACTAAATGTATTGATACAGGTAAAATGCTGCGAAGAACACCTGGACTAATGACAGTGGTACATGGTGTCACACTGCTATTGTTACTAATGGGAGAGCTGATGCTAAGTCAGTGTTTGCTGTCTGTATCACTGTCACCATGGCTATTGATGCCACCAGCACCACCCAGTCCAGCCTTGGAAGCCAGGCTGCCTTCTCAGGATGAAGAAACAAAGTATATTGGAGCTGGGGATAGCTCAATCTATAATGTGAGTATAAAGCCCCAGGACTGGTTCCTCCAGAAGCCATGTGAGGCATGGTGAGACATGCTTACAACCCGATGCTATGGAGGGAGACACAGGAGGATACCTACATCTTGCCAGCAGGTGAGTCTCATACCAATGAAAGGGTTTGTTTCAAAGAGGATGTAACCTCTGGAATGATACCCAAAGTTGGCCTTTGGCCTCTTCATATACATGTACACTCATGTATACATATGCATAGGCATGTATACCCTCCTCTCTACCTAAGTAAAGAGACAGACACAGAATCCTGGAATTTCCAGACCACGGGGTAAAGCTGGAACAGTCAGTTCCCAAGTGTTCCAAAATAGTGTGAAATTAAAAAAAATGCAATTAATTCTTAATCCAGCAGAGAATGTTCCTGATGACCTCTTAGTTCAGAGATTCTGTATAGTATGAATTATGAAGTACAAAAGATGAAACCAACATTCATGAATATACCAGCTAATATGGAGGCTAGATACAGGCCAACAGCACAGAATGTACCCAGCATGCTCCCCTATCCCACCTCCTGGTATCCCTGTGGATTTCAAACTCACTCCAGGGTTGCCAGGGGGCACTGTGTCTGGGAACAGGTCAGAGGAGGAGCACACAGAGGCTCCGGCAGATCCATCCACACGCACACAAACTAGAGGCTTTGTGGAACACACAGCTGCATCCTCCTGCCTGCAGTCTGGATGTGTCAGCACTGACCAGCAGTAACCCTGCCCATTCAGGGTTCAGAGCTACAGAGGGACATTGTTTGACTATGCACAAAAATCAACTGCTTCCAAGTTCAATGACAAGTCAGCCCTTTAAATGATCTGTTTTGCTTTGGAAAATAATTTTCTATTTTTGCTGCTTTTTCCCCTTCTGAGAGCACCCTTGTTCATGGCTTCTGCTTACAAGCCAACAGAAAGGACAAAGGCTCAAACCACGGGCTCACTGTAAAAGCCAGGATTGTTCTCTGTGAGCTGACCTAGCGGCAGCCTCCCACATCCATCCCCGCCCAACAGTTGAAAACAAGAATAAACAAATTCTATAACCCACTCATCACTATGTGAAAGCAGAAGTCATGTTCTCTGACACAGCAGAAAAACATCACATATTCTTTGCTTGAGGTGACCAACGGCAAAAGATAGGAATTTGAGATTTCAGGGGATGGGAGTGGGCAGATGAATGCAGAAAATGGTGAAGTTTAGCATCCAAGGCCCACAATGCCTTGGGTCATGTGACAACAGGTGAGAAGAGGGCCGTAACCACCACATCCACGTACCGCGTCTTTGTAACAAAGGAGACATTCAGGGAATTAGCTATTCCAATGACAACCAGACACAAGACTATCCTTTCAAAAGCTGTGCACCTACAAACGGATTTCTTATAAAAATATGATCACATTTGAATATAAATTTAATACCAGAGAAACTAGATGGGATTTCAGAGCTTAGGGAGAGCTGTGTGTAAGAGAGAAGAAGAAGAAGAGGGGGTGGGGGAAAGGGAATGAGGGAATGAGGGAAGAGGGAAGAGACAGAGAGAAAGAGAGAGAGAGTTTGAGAGAGAGAGAGAGAGAGAGAGAGAGCGCATTCTCGAGAGAGTGCATGCACTTCTCTACTGAGCATGACCGATGAGCCATGTGGTACTGAGATTGAGGGTGAATGAAGGTCTTTGGTTCTCTGGTGTCCAAGAAGACAATAAATATCATGGTGGTAACAGTAGCAGCATTTTTGGAGAGATTACTAAGTGGTTGCCACTGTTTTGGGCTCATTACAATATCAAGGAGCTGTGCTGGTGGGATCCCAGGGTGGGCAAGAGGCTGAATAACCCACTGACCACGTAAAGCGGATGAATGGGCAAGCCAGGATGAGCCTGTGATTTTATAGAGCCTAAGCATCCCTTGTCTCAGAAGAGACACAGTCCCAGAGAAGAGGCAGTGAAACTGGCCTCAGCTAAGATGAGATGAGGGCAACAGAGTAGACCAAATACCTGTCTTTGAGAGGTGGGTGACAGTGGTCAGGGCACAGAGGGCCAAGGGAACACACAAGAGGACCAGGGTCAATCTAAGGCTGAACCTGGATGAATGGGAAAAACGTATTGGCCGCATGTTGGCCTGATGCCTTGAAATCGGCAAATGAAACTCTAGTACCTGACTTAAAGTTGTGACCCTAGTGGCTTCTGGGGTTCAGTTGCCAAACTGACAAGGTTGTTCAGGATACAAGTGGTCTCTGTAGTGTCTGCCTCAGGACCAACAGCTCAGGGTCTGAATTAATAAAGACTCTGGTTTCACCAAGACACAACACAGATTAAGAGCATCCATCCAGTGGCATTGATAACAGAGAGGTCACAGGGGAAGCCCTGGCCACTCTTGAAAAGACTTGGTACTCTATAGACAAGCAGTGCCTGGAAGATATAGGGGCAAAAGATACTAGAGGGCTAGCATGTGCTTCTATCATAAACATGGAGGGAGGTGGAGACAGGAGGATCCCTGGGGCTTACAGGCCAACCCATCTAGCTAACTGGTGAGCTACAGGACAGTGAGAGGCCCTGACTCAAAATTAAGGCGGAGACATGCCCCCATGGCCTCATGTGTTTTTGTGTGTGTTTGTGTTTTCCTGCTCCAGGACAAAGCCTCCTCCTTTAAGCACCTGATCTGGCCATGGTCTATTTCCACAGGGCAAATCTCCCTGCAAAACCCACACCCACACTTCAGTTCCATCTAGGAACCATGAGCAAGCAGTGAGCAAGATTAGGCACCAATGAGGCCATTCTTTATACTGTAGGGCACTCCAGAAACAGGAATTTTTAATGAATGTGTGCCTAGGAGCACTGGGAGGCAAAAGCTGTCTTCTGCTCATAGGTAATAAATCTGTGTGCTTACAGAACTGGGTGCAAAGTTCAAAAGCATACCAACTGGCCAATGGATGGGATCAGGTAGGAAAAGTCTGGACAGCAAGCTTAGCACTTGTGGCCCCAGGACACCACAGAGCGCTCGGCTTTCCTGGCAGGTTGGTGGGAAGAACATGCTGTTCTCGAGGCTCGTTTGTGCCTTTACCTTGGGCTTCATAGGATGACGCTGAGAAGGAGAAACTGTCTCTGAGGGGCTGCCAGTTCCAGCATGGAGCTGTGATCCAGTTCCCTGCCAGGAGACAGAACGCCCCACAAATGCTGATAGGGAAACCGGTAACAGATTGCTTCCGGAACAGGATTTGCTGAGTGCCCTTCCCATGTGATGCTTTGGGGGCGGTCCAGCTGTCTGGCAATAAGGCAAGCAGGTTCCTGGTTTAGGGATTCTGACTCAGCCTCTCAAATGGTGCAGAGAGGCTGAGCCTTGACACTGCTGGGTCAGAGATGATGGTGGACACGTCATAGTGGGACCCTGTGGCAGAACCAACCACAAAGCTATGGACCATCAAATGTGCATAGGAAGCTTCAGCAGAAGAAAGGATCTAGCAGGTTCCAGTTGGTACACATAGGAAGTTCTCAGTCTATAGTCCCTGAGGTATGCAGGCTTTAACTTAAGGTAGTAAGGTACCCTAAAACTTCCTGAGTCACTCTCCATCTTCTCTGTGTATCTGTGTGTGCAGAGTATGGAGGACAACCTTGGTTGTTGGTCCTCAGATGCTATCAACCTTGCTGTTTTGAGACAGGTTTCTCATTGGCCTGGTGCTCACAAAATAAGTAAGCTAGGCTGGCTGGCCAGTGAATCCCAGGGATCCTCTTGTATCAACCCCACCCCCAGCACTGAGACTATAAGCATATGTCTATTTTTTTTTTATCCTGAAGATTGTGGGGGATTGAACTCAGGTCC
Source organism: Grammomys surdaster (assembly GCF_004785775.1). Taxonomy (NCBI): domain Eukaryota; kingdom Metazoa; phylum Chordata; class Mammalia; order Rodentia; family Muridae; genus Grammomys; species Grammomys surdaster. The sequence continues at coordinate 645,269 of NW_021621692.1, forward strand.
TTATGCTTGCACGCTGTCACCCCAGCTCATTCTGTGTCTCCTAAAATCACAAACGTCTAAACGTAAAGTTACACTCTCTATGGCATTTGAAGACACCCCTAGGCCCTAGCTGAAGGCTATCTGTAGACAGCACAGCACAGCTCCCTTAGGACTGTGATAGCTGACTTCTCTTTTCACATTGTGACATCATGCAGCTCGCTGTGACTGTAGAGCACATTATCCTCCCAGGTTGGTCTCCCTCTGCCTGGCAAATGGGGAGAGTCTCACACTACAGTCTAAATGCTTGTGACTCCCCACCCAATTAATACACTTTAATTTCTAGTCCCCAGGTGATGGTACTAAGAGGTGGATCTCAGATTAGGTCAGGAGGACGGGCCCCTCATAGATGAGATTTGTGCCCTTGTAAAGTAGGTTTTAGGGAGCTTGCTAGCTTTACTCAGATGTAAGGACCCAAACAGAAGGCATTATTTCAGGATCAGGAAATGGGTTCTCAGTGGATACAGCAGCTGCCAGCGCCTTGACCTTGATCTTCTCAGCCTGAGTCACAAATTCTTGTTGCATATAAGCTATGGTACCATGTTACAGAGGCCTGAGTGGAGCAAAGTCACCTGGGAGTTGGGAGGGACCCAGACATTGGGGAAGAAGAACCTGCAGGGGCTTGATGTTGGGTAGGAACTGCAAAGGAGGGTGCTGGCCCAGGGTGGTCATGCCACATTCTCCTTGGTGTGAATGAGAGTCCTCCGTGAACTGGCACCCAGGAGCAGTCAACTCTGTCCAGCATGAAGAGGCAAGTGATTCTCCAAGTAAATGACAAGGCAGAGTTGACACTGGGTTGACTGCCAGAGGAATGCATTGGACTGTGTGATTTGAGGCAGGAAAAGATGGTATTCTCCTCCTAGGAACAGGATTTCTCATCAGCACTCCAGTGGCATTTGAACAGTGGCACTTGAACTCTGTGCCTTGAGGGTTCTGATCTTGAAACTAAGAAGAGAATAGGTTAATAACCAGAGTACCCCACTATTTACTTCAACAAATGCTTTTTGTTTGCCTTTTTATTTTTATTTATTTATTTATGTATTTATGTATGTATGTATGTATTTATTTATTTTTGAGAAATAATCTTGCTACATAGCCCAGGCTGGCCTTGAACACGCCATCCTCCTACTCTGCCTTCCCATGGCTGGATTTGCAAGCAAGTATGAACATGTCATGCTGTTTCGAGATTTCTACTTAAATCTTCAGCATGCTTCACCTTCTGATTTACCAAGCCCACAGTGGTATAATTCTGGAGTCAATACTGGTTTCAACTGACTGGTTAAGGAAGCCAAATGTTTTATCCCACTCAACCTATCATACACAGGACTTACATACAATTCCCAAAGACTCATGAGTTACTCTCCTTGCTACTGTTTTAAACACCTATCACCAAGCACAGCAGCTTGCTATATATGCGGAAGTTACCTGCCACACACTCGAGTCTCTGTACAACCCTTGCCCTGTGATTCTGGGTTCATGCTGTCCCACCCCTGGGCACACTCTACCTGGAGTACAACCCTGTACCCACCTCATATCCATTTGTCCCTACTGTGGAAAAACAACCCTGTTCTCTGGTTTTCCAGCCTCCTGTTAGCCCCACCTATCAGATCTCTGCAGGCTGACAGGAACACAGGGACAGGGACCAAACACTTCCTCCCTAGACATCTCCCTAGGGTCAACACAGGGCAAGGCAAAAGCCAGGCAGGCCCGATTCTTGTTGGCTGACCGAAGCTGGAGTGGGTAAGGCTTTTTCAAGGCTCTTGCTTTGATGTGCAGTTCACAGAGCGTCCATTTGGAGGGACTCCAGCACAAGGGAAAAACCAAGCAGGCCTTTTCCAAGGAGACGACATTCAGGCCCAAAGGAGCCAAATGCTTTCCCAGGAGTCATCAAACGATTTGAAGAGTCTGAGTACTCAGAGACTAAGGGACATAGGATGTATCGTTAGTTTTCAAGAAAAAAAAAAAAAACTATGCCATGCAAGGCCATTTGCTCCAAGTTTTCTAGGGCAATCATTACATGTGGAACTTTGCTGGGTTTCACGAAAAGAGATGCAAAGGCGTCTTCAGCAAAGAGCAATTGTAGATCAGTATCAACAGAGTAGACGTTGGTCACTTGGTGGGTCTCGGCTGTCTGGCTTGCTGCGTTTGCTCTAATCACACTTCACCAAGCTTGCTGATGCTGGCTGTGCTCACGAGCACGCACTCTGATTCGATCTCACTTGTGCTAATAAACAGTGACTCACAAATTCTGCGATCCTGGTTTCCTTGCCCAGAGTCAAGGGCAAGAAGAGAGATCAACACTGAGCCGCTCAGACACCACCCCCTCACCTCGCGTGGCCACAGACCTGAGTCCAAGGACTTAAGAAGTCCCTTGTTTAAAAACACATTCACAGAATTTTCTGCTGTTTAAACTCACTACTTTGTCATAAGGGTGGATTTCTCCCCTAGTAAATGTCCCCAAATGGTGAGTCAGCAACTACTCAATCAAAGTCAGCTAAGCAAAGAATTTAATGCGTGTGGTGTACATAGTCAGTTCTTCCTCCTTCCCTCTCTCCCTCCCTCCCTCCTTCCCTCCCTCCCTCCCTCCCTCCATCTGTCCTTCTCTCCCTCCCTTCTTCCCTCTCTCCTCCCTCTGTCTCTTTCTCTCTCTCCCCACTCCCTCTCTTCTCCTTTCGTCCTACTCCGTCTCCTTTCTTTAATTTTGAGACAGAGACTTACAATATAGCCCTGTTTCCCTTTTAACATTGCCTCCTCTTGCATATCCTAAGTGCTTGGATAATATATATGCTATCTGTTAATATTCTATAATTCCGAAGGAGATGACTGTGAGAAATATTTGTTAGTTGTGGAAAACAGATGAGATCTGGACATAAACAAAGGGAGGCAATGATTTTAAGACATAATTACTTCTCATTGTAGAAGCAATGTATAGTCATCATAAAATAATTTAAAGGCATAAGGTACAAAGGAGAAAATTAAAGCATATGCACCAAAACAGAGGATTGACATTGACATATTGTTACATTAACTAACAGTTGTTCTCCTGTAAAGACACCTATAGTGTAATATTGATCGTCTGATTACAGCATTGGGGATAAAGCCCAGGGCCTTGTATATACTCACTAATCACGTTATCATTGAGCCATAGCTTTAGCCTGCAATATTTATTTTTATAGAATTCATATAATTTTATGGTAGTTAAAAAGTCGATCTTAATAAAAGTTAGCAAAGTAGTTTTTTAAAGCACATTTTTTAATGCCCAACATTCTATTTTGTAGCAAAGACTTTAAAATATGTTCAGCTGGACATTTACATGGTTTAAAAATTCCCTATCTTTGGATATAACAACTAATTGTCTTCATACTAAATTTCTGCTCTTCTTCTTAGGCTGCATTCTTAGAAGCAGAGTAAAAGATACAAAAAGCCCTTGCCAAATGGCTCCCCCAAAAGTTACATCAAAGTCCTACCAAAAAATCACATTAAGGATAAAGTGAGAAAAATAAAGAATAACACTGTAAGTTTCTCTCCTCCCCCCCCCCAGCCCCCAGCTTAACAGTCTTTCTCTATAGCTATTGAGTCACGTGATTTTCTTTTTCTCTGACTTAATTTCCGATTCCTATAGAGTAGTAAACAGGTTTCTTACTGGCTAGAGGGAGTGTTTGGATGCACATGACAGTGGCCCTTTTCCCTGTTTGCCACACTGTTTTGATTTAGTTCCGTGTGCTTCTAGAAACACACAGGAGCCTAACTTTTCACACAGTCAAAGCTACCAACACGTTTTCTTTCCTTTCTTCCATTTCTTTTAGGCTTAGAAAAATCCTTGCCCTTCGTGAGGGTAGTTAAGTATTTGTCTGCGTTTTCTTTCATTATTTTGTTTCTTTTTTTATATTTAACTTCCAGAGCCACTTGAAATTTATTTTGGTGTAAAGCACAAGGAGAGGTCTCATTTCTTTTCTTCCAAACGTTTAGACAATTTCCCCAACAACGTCTGTGGAATGAACCGCACCTTTCTTGCAGGAAGCCTCTGTTTATTTACAGGCAGGCTCCAATTTCAGGGAATCTGCTTTATCACATTCAATGCCCTGTTATCCTGCAGCAGCCTACATTTTAAACTGTTTTAAGTTTCCAGGATATTTTACAATCCACCCAAGTGCCTGACACTGCTTCTCACAGAAGCTCTTTGTCCACTGTCTGAAAAATCTCTGTGCTTCTTTACTCTCACAGAGTTTATGGATCTGTGTTGGTTGAAACTCTCATTGCTGTGACAAAATGCCTGACCAGAGTGGCTTTAACGAGCAGAGCATTCATTTACTTTCGCTCATTGGCTTAGGGTACAGTCCATCACGGTGGTGAAGTCTTGGAGCCGGAGGCGGAGGCAGCTGGTCACGCGGCATCTGCAGCCAGGAAGCAGAGGGAGATGAATGTGGTGCTCCGCTCATGTTCTCCTTTTCTTTGGCTCAGTACACAGCTTTTCACTTTAGTTTTTGAGACAGTCTTTCTCTGAAGCTAGGCTCGCTGATTTGACCCAGCTGATTGGCTACCTCCTACCCATGTCTCTGTTGACCCAGCGGATTGGCTACTTCCTATCCACATGTCTCTGTTGACCCAGCTGATTGGCTATGGAGCTACTCACATGTCTCTGCTTCCCCAGTGCTTGGCTTAACAGTTCTGAGTCATTCATTGTGCCTGACTCTTTATGCGGGTGTGGAGCACCAGAACTCAGGTCCTCATGCTTGCATAGTAAGCACTTTATGGACCGAGTCATCTCAGCTGCAACAGTCCAGCATGCTCTTGAAAGTCCCCACTTAACGGCTATTTCGTTGCAAATGCCATCGCCCCTCTGCCTCCTTGGTACTTTATTTTTAGTCTTTAGCTACACTTTGCTTTGTTTGCATTTATAATTCCCATAATGGTAGAAAATATAAATGACGTGTATATTCTACTGCTCACCTTAGAGATCCATGCCAAACATTCTTACCCAGCCTTTCTCTGATTATAAAAGCAAGGAATGAGACGGTGTCTTCTGATAACCCCCACCCTACCACGATCAAGAAGGATCTATCGTGACTCGTCCTAAATCCCGGCTACCTTCTATTCTAATCTCTGATCCTGTGCCTATGAGATTACCTGGAGTCTGGATCTTTAATCATCTTATAACTGTATATGTTTTGACTTCCCTTGTGCAGGGCTCTTCATTGATTTCATCTCTCAACCCTCTTTAGTGTGCCTTCAGCCAACCCAGGTTTCCTCCTCTTGCAGCTCCCGTGATTCTAAGGGAGAGGTGTCTGTTTCCCTTCTGAGTTCCCTGGTTGCACATTTCTTCTATTGGTCCTCCTATGGTAGAGTATATGCTTTTATTTTGACTGCTTTGTACACGTGCATCTATTAGGTATCATGGCTGCTTTCTGTTCAGTTCTCCTCCTTTACCCCAGGACAAAGTGATTGTTCTCCATGGTCCTCCATCTTGTCCTGCTCTCGACCATCCATTCACACTCTGCATCACCATAGTTTTCCGGGAGTTGCCTGCATCCTGCCGTTTCTCTGGCAGCTCTGATGGCTTTCCTATACTTTCTCTTTGGAATATTTTGCTGCGAGTGTTAAAATCTACATTTCTTTGCTGACATTTGTATGTACCTGCCTCCCTTCATCCTGTCTGCCTCCACGTGCAGCAATTCATCATTCCACAATCAATCAAACAAGAACAAAAGCCCTTTGTGTCTGCTCTCTCTATGTATCTATCTTTTTATTCAAATGGCTGAATGTCCTACAGAGACTCCATATTCTTGTTTTCTATTAAAATTTATATGGAATTTTTCAAATAGGTTTTGATAAGCATATTCTTCCAGAATTCACTGCCGTGTGTGCTCTGCTGGTCTCTTCTCTCTATCACCCCATATATAGTTAGTACACATTAATTTTATTTAAGAAGTTATTTTTTTTATTCACAAGTTTGTGCTTTTGTGTGAGTGTTCGTCACATGTGTGCAGGTGCCCACAGGGGTCAGAAGAGGACATCAGATTCCCTGGAACTGGAGATACAAGCAGTTGAGAGCTGCCAAATGCAGGTGCTGGGAAGGGAGCTCAGGACCTCTGAGCAGTGAACACTCATGACTGCTGAGCTATCTCCTCCTCAGCTTTATCCTCGGTGTACGTTAAAACGGGTCATCTATTATGTGTATGTTTTCTTTCTCTGCTCTCTCTCAAACCAGGGAAGCTGAATCAGGCTTGGCATTGACGCTCATATACCAGCTAAGCTCTGATCTTGTTACTAAGGTTTGGCTATTACTCTTCCAGAATTCCATTGTCACAGAAATTGTCACCTACAGATGTAATCTGCTAAAGTCAGCCCTTCTGTTTTTCCTTTATGAGTTAAAAGACTGTACGGAAGGATTTTGGTCCTTGAGTTAAGCAAACATCTGTAGTAAAGGGCACCTCTGGCCCAGGGACCTCCCCAAGGTCCCACCTTTCAAACACCATTAACACATGACTTTGGGGACTACATTTCCAACATGCAAATTCTGAAGGACATGTCCAGACCACATCACTTGGGTATTGGGAAGGGAAGAAAGCAAGGTTCTTCTTGGAGAATCAACAGACTCTTCCATCTCTTGATGCTGGAACAGAGCACAGCTTCTCCAAGTTCCTCGAAGGAGACCAAAGGCCCCAAAAGCTCTAAAGCCTTCAAGACCAGCCTGTTCCTGGCATAAATGTATTCAAACAAGAAGAGACTCCAAGGCAAACACCAACAGTACCTGAGTCTGGCCCACAGGGAAGTGCCTAGGCATTTAATTGGGTGTTTTTAACGAGGCATATAGAAGTCTGTATCTTGATATAAGCCAGTAAGTCTAGCCTGACGCCACTGGACATTTGTCTAATCTTGTACAATCTTGTGTTCACCAGGCAGTGTTCTGAGTTTCCTGGGATCTGTCATGGGGGAGACATATATACATAATGTAATGACACCCATAGTATACATGGGTGGAAATTATGTAGCCTATAGGCCAGCATTTTAAATGGCGAGTCAATAAATTGTGTTCATCATAATTACTCTCTCCAGGATCCTGGCCACAGAGAAACGGCTCAGATTATCAACAAGTAATGGATGATTCTATTTTTTTCTATAAATCAATAAACTAGTATCTTGATAAATCATCCAGTCAAGATTACACTGGACTTAGTCTCTAGCGATCTAGCCTGTCCTGGAAGGTAACAAGAGTGAACCTGGGGCCTCCAGCATGGAAGACATGCTGTACCCTCTCCTGCCTTCAGAGACCACTCCCTCCTAACACATGATGTCGCCTCACCCAGAATCATGGACAAGGCCTCGATAGCTGCACATGTTTGTAAGCTTTCTCTTGGTCTTAGAGAATGTGACTCAAGATGCCTTCGGTGTGTGTGAATGTGATCTCACTTAATCCCAGAATAGAAGATGTGGTGAGAAACCACATGGGGTTTCACCCATCAGTGAGGGAGCACCCAGCAGTCTAAAGGACCCACTGATGCTGATGAAGCCTGCTGGGATCACCTGAGCACCCCCTTGCCATTCCTACTCCCAACACACACTCCAACACACACAGTCCACGACATGTTCTTTCTCGTGGCGGTTCTCTTCCCTAGCTCGGAGCCCACACTCTCGCCGTGACCCAGAACCTTCAGCTCTGTTCTCATGGAAATCCCCAGAGCACAGAATAGAAATGTCCTTCTTGAAATCAACCTCTGGCTCCGTGTCTGCACCTTGGAAACTTCCTCAAATCACCTACGCCTCCATTTCCTCATGGGTAACATAAAGAGAATGGGTATCTCACTCAACAGGAAACCTGAAGTATTAAGTGAAATGATGCAAAAGAAAAGAAACCAACTTGCTATATTTCTTGCCACAATATAAATATTTACTCGCTCTTAACTTTGTTATTAATATTATTGATGTGATCCGAGGAAACTCTCAGCATTATGTGGACACACCTTGTACACTTACCAGGTGCCAGACACCATTTTAAGCTTAAGGATTCCAAAGTTGGTGAGGTTTGCACAGCACTAATGCTTCAGTGGGAATACAACTTTCCCCCAGGAGCTGGTGTATAAAACTGGATGACACCCTTGTCCACAACGAGATTGTCTCCAGTGACGTCAGCACTGACAGCGTCTCAGCACACTCTTATCTTCCTCCATCAAAGCAGGGCATCGCCACTACCTTTGGTTTCCAACTGAACCACGAATTGTCCTTGTTTTTGATCACTACTAGCACAGCATTTTGGTCCCTCCTGGGGACAGGGAGTGATGGGACGGGTGGCTTTGAGATTCTGCTCTTGGCCTGAGGCTGGGGTGGCATCTCCAGACCTCAGGACTCTGGTGACTTTAGGTCCCTCAGTCTCATGATACAAGACTCTGAACAATATCAGCATTCAGGCAATGTCCACCAAAAACTGGGAGAACCTTGCTTCCCATGGTTCAAACCCTAGACCAGTAAAACTACAAGCAGAGAGTAAAAGCACACCACTGTAATAAACACGGGAATGCTACCCAGTACCATGATGGCCAGTGCTGATGGAGAAGGGAGGGTGGCTTTATTTGGTTCTCAGGCCCCAGAGGAAAAGGCTTATGCTCTCTGCTGTGTGACTGGTCTCCTCACCGTCTGCCCTAAAGCTAGAGAGGATGAGGGCAGAGTGAGAACAGGAACTTGGTTGGCTGACTTGCCTCCCTCCGTGGAGCCCTCTCCTCTCGATCAAGATGGATTGAGCTGAGCGGAAGCCCCTCCTGCATCCACATCCACCCCCTGGTCTGATTACTTCCCCTTCATCTGTGCTTAAAATAGACCACACCAAACCGAAATAACCTAGGAGATTAAATTAAATTAAATTGGTCCTGGCTCCTAGGCAGTTGCTAATAAAATCATAAGCATTTGATGCACGTGGCAGACAAAGACAAAATGCTTGCTGGTTCTTCCCCAACTCCAACCTGAAGAAGCTGCTTGCTTAGGGGCAAATGTTACTAAGGGTAATCTTCCCCCGTTACCCCAGTGCAGACTGAAAAGAGGTACCTTTCAGGCTGGTAACATGCAGAAGTCCCTTTTTGCTGGTTTGCCCTAGGAATTCCACTTCTGATGGGCTTTTCTGGGCATTCTCACTACCAGTGTTCTGCCCATGCCTAAGTGTTCCTGGAGCAACTCATTAGTTGTGGGTGTTACACACCAGTAATATGTGTAGGGCCTCTCATGTACACTGGCAGAAATAGCTAACTGCCCTCTCCATGGCTACCCTCACCAGCTGCAACACCAACAACTCCCTGTGCAAGGTTGCTTGCAGGTAGCGATCTGAGGAATACAGTCATGTGGAATTGCGGGGAACTTGTGAGTGCAAGGCCCCATCACTACTCCTCTCCAGAACACCACGGTCTTTGGGGAAAGAGCAGAATTACATCTCTGTACCTGTTCTCTATGGTCATCATTAACCTGTGACTGAAAAACTGAACATAAATGTCAAATAGACAATGCCAGGGCTAAGAGGCCTTTACTGGCAAAGCCTCTATTGCCTCAATCCTAGCTGAAGAAAAAATCCTGGACATTCTTCTTACCCGTGTGATCTCTCTCCCTGACAGGGCTTATCTGCCAATGCCTTAGACTACGGTAGCCGTGTTCACCAACCCTAATAAAGGTAATACTGACAATGAGGGGAAATGCTTAGGGCTGAGAGGTTTGGAGGTAAAACTGTATGTGTGTGTGCATGCGCATGTTTCTGCATGCACACACAAAAGTCTGGGCATGCCTATGTAGGGGCCAGAGGTCAGAGGTCAACATCAGGAGTCTTCTATCACTCTTTATCTTATTTTTGAGACAGACTGAGTCTCTGACTGAACCCAGAGTTCTCCAATTGGCCATCCTGGCTGGTCAGCAAGCCCTAGAGATCCTCTTGTCTCTTCCCTCCCATCTCCACCACACACACACACACACACACACACACACACACACACACACATCCCGGGATTACAGTTGTGTAACTTCATATCTGGCTTTTTCCATGGGTACTGGGGATCTGAACTCAGGCCTTCATGCTTGCATGGCGGGTACTTTACCCACTGAGCCATCTTCCCAGCCTTTGGGTGCAAAGCTTTGAGGCCACAGAAATGACCAAACTGTACTTTCTCAAGCTTCTTGTGATCTACCATGTGCTAGAATAATCGCTGCAATGGTAAGCTGTCAAATGGGAGGATGGGATTAAACAAGAAAAGATCAGCATTCTGGAATCCACAAATGAGTGGCCATGTATAGAATTCAGGCTCCCATGTGCTTTAAAGCGGGCACCAGCAACCTCTGTGCTCCTAAATCGATAGACTGGAGAGAAGCCCGACCCTCTGCCCGTCACACCTGCAGCTTTCAAACCATGCCGGAGACACATTATTTTCCTAACTATGGGAGGGCCTTGCAGCAGTGATTCACAGATAAATGTACCTTGCTTTTCTTTCCCTTGCTGAATGGAAGTCGTGTAGACCTGCTTTCCTCAGGACAGAGGCTAAGAACTCAGAGGCATTGTTAGCAGGTTGCCAACTAGTTCATTCTCGCAGCTGGGATCCCCCGTGAAAGCGAAGTTCTGGGGGTGTGAGGCATGGGCTGCCAAGCAGGCCACTCAGCCCTCAGACAAAGCTGCTACAGTGGAGAGTCATTGGAGGCCAACAGCTCAAAACGTTTCGTGGAGAGCTTTGTCTAGTACCTGGCTCTAATCAGCCAGCTCCTTTTTGCTCCAATTCTGACTGGGACTCCATTCAAAGGCCTCTGGTTCCTGCAGGTACATCATTACCCCAACCTCTTCTATAGTTTATGCTTCATGAGGAGGGCTGTTTTATAGACTCTAGATAAGAGGGGCAATTAACAAGGGGGCAGCTGAGCTGGACAAATGTTGCTAAATCAAGTTTTGCTTTCTCCTTGGGTGTTCCTGAGCCAGGCCAGGAGCGGGTCTGTTTGTTTGGTAGGAATGGAGGAGTCATATCAAACTCTTGTGCTCAAGGTCAGACACTGTCAAGTCCCAGGTATGTACATGTGCAAAGGAAATGGGACTCACACAGATGGCAGGGGTCTGGCTCCCAAACCCACTTCCCATACAGCCCAGGTATGTCTTCTGGGAGTCCTGCTTTACACATTGGCTTGTCTATTTAACATCTCTCCCTTCTCCATCTGGGAGAGCGCTCCTTCCCCTGTTCAGAGTCTTCTTTCTGCTGTGATTATAGTCTACGTTTACAGAGAAGTCAAGAGCCCAGAAAGAGCCAACACACTGACTCCCCAGAGCCTCCAGACTTGTGCCCAACACAGCACCAGAGGCGGAGCTGAAAGAGCCAACGATATACAATCCAGGCTGTGCTTTCTGAATTGAAGAAGCCTGGCTTGCTATGTCGGGTGTGCACGTGTGTGTGTGTGTGTGTGTGTGTGTGTGTGTGTGTGTGCTATGTGGGGTGTGCACGTGAGTGTGTGTGTTCATGTGTGTGTGTGCGTGTGTGTCTGTCGGGGTGGACATATAGCAAAATGTAGAAAGGAGTGTGTGACGGTCTATTTCTTTTCTAAATGTGTTTTTCCGTCTTTGTCCAAGTGTATAAGCTGTGCTTGCTCCCTCCATTCCGCCTGCCCCCCGACCCCCAACTAGCCTCCTTAGGAAGTTTTACTTTTGTGTTCCTGTCATACATACAAACATAGTTTCATCTATCTACATAAAATCTAGGCACCACTAATGGGAGATAATATACGATCCTTTCTGAAATCAGCTTAATTCACTTAATATAATTGCCTCTGGCCGCATCCACTTTCCTTCAGATGATATATATTTTTTTCAGTTGGAAAAGATTCCAGCTTGTATGCACACTGCCCACTGTCACTTTCGCTGCTGTTGGTCACTGAGGTTGGTTTCATAACTCAGCTGCTTAGAACAGTGCAGCAAACACTGACATGCAAACAGCTCGGGGACAGGTTGACCTGGAGCCCTTTGAGGAAATTCCCATGGGTGACAGAGATGGGTCATGTGGAAGGTCTGCTTTAGGTTTCTGAGGCAGCTCTATCCCGACACCCACAGGGGTTCCTGCTGTCCCACCCTTAGCAGCACCATAGTCTGTTTTCCTAATACTGCTAATCGGACTTGGATAAGTGAGCTCTCCCTTGTAGCTTTCCTTTGCATTTCTCTGGCAGCTAGGGAAATTGAACATGTTTATTTCCTATTTATTGGATGTTTGTTTTCCATCTTTTGAGATCGGTCTGTTGTTTATTGACTCATTTGATTTCTTATTGTTTAGTTCTTTCAATTCTTTGTATTTTTCTAGAAGTTAATCCCTTATCATATGCACGGTGAGCAAAGATTTCCTCCTAATCTATAGGCTGTCTTCACTCTGGCAACTGCCCTTCCCACCTCCTCTGCTAGACTGGAGCTCTTAAACGGCAATTATCAGCTTGTTTGGAAAAAGAGACACCTAGTGCATTCACCCATCTGGGTGTGTCCAAGCACTCCAGGGAAGGCCCCTGGGGAAACAGAGAATGCTCTCTGAGCACTGGCACTCCAGTTTCTCTGCTTCCGAGCACCAACAGGGACCACGCCCCCTCATTGCCATGCCTTCCCCTGTCTGAGATGGCAGTATTCTTCTGACCTCTTGGACAGAATGACTGACCGAGACTTCCTTCTCCTAGGCTGGTTTTTGTCAGGTATTTGTCCACAGCAATGAGAAAAGTAACTAAGCCCGCCTCAGGCTCTAGATATGCTCCCAGCCCTCTGGCATTGCCCAATGCCACTTGCTGTTCAAACTCACTTGAAAATCACTGGCCCACAAGTCTTTCCTGCTTCCTGGCTGCAGAGGTCATGGCATCTCCAACTCTCTTGCCGTCTCCTTAAGAGGGGTACAATTATTGGCATTTATGGTTGGCTGTTTATTTACAAAATAGCTCTCATAGCAACACAGTTGGACTAACAGGACTAACAGGAACCTCAGAACCACAGTTCTAGTGTCTTGCTACAACTTTGCAGACAAGGACGGGGAAACAGGGAGGTTAAGCAATGGGACCAAGGCTCACAGCCAGGCAAAATTCATGAAGGTCATACTCATCGCCACCCTGAAGTTGTTCCTTTCCTGCAGGATGATCTGTGTTCCTGCATCCTGCCTGTGGGCACGGGGAAGCAAAGGAAACCCATAAGATTTTCCTTGTGGTTGGAGTCTCACTGCAGTTATAGTTACACAATGAACAAGTCAGGACCCAAAGGGTTAAGGTGTCCAGGAAGTGATAGACATCAGTCTGTTGGACTGCAGGATTCAACACGACAAAGTGAAACTCACTGGTATGCAGAGTATCGAGGTGTGGAGGACAGAGCTCAGTCTGTAAAGGGCTTGCTGTGCAAGCATGAGGACCTGATTTCCAACCCCAAGAGCCCGTGTGAGAAAGCAAAGTGTACTGGGGTTACACATGTCTTACTTGTAATCCCAGTGCTGGGGAGGCTGAGGCAGGAGGACACCCAGGCTTGCTGGCTAGTTTAGCCTACTTGGCAAGGTCCAGGCCAGTGAAAGATCCATCTCAAAAAATAAGGTGGACTTCATTTGAGGAATGACACCTGACATGTTCTCTTCCCTTTACACACATACCTGTCTGTCCTTACGGGCAACCACACATATGTGAACACCCTTTCACATACATACATACACAAAAACAAAAAGATATTTATTCAACAGCACTTAGTGGCATTTTGGGAGCCATATCCAATTTATCTGACCCCCAAAGCCAATGCCACAATACTATCTAAAGCAGGCCTCCCCCATTATTACTCAGGTATAGCTCCCTGAATGCTTGCTTCATAGAACATTAGTCATTTAAAATATGTGGAAGATTTGTTTAATGTGTATTGACATCTTTCAGAAGCCAGGATTCTGGGGCTTAAAGTCCCTGTGATTTGGTGTTTGGGGGCAGGATGAAAGGGGTTTAGGGTTATCCTAAGTAGTTGGGTATTAGAGAGTGATGAGTTTGGGCAGTTGCTCACACCAGCTCTTTTATGACAAATCCCCCAGGTGATCTGTAAAATGACAACAGCGGCATATACCAGGGAAATGCACCCCCATATACCGGCCACGCGCCACTTCAGCGGTCTTATACAAATACTACCAGCACAGACATTTGCAAGCACGGCTCTCCTGTGGCTACATCCCTGCCGAGTGTGCAGTGAAACAGGCATGCCGATACAGCTCCTGCCTCTAGTAGGTCTAAGCAGGTGAAAGGACACCTTCTCTTCAGGTAACCTCCAGACCCAGCACCCTCACTGCGGAAACTTTTACAAGAAGTTCTCTTTCTGTTCCTTTTCCATTATTCTTGGGATGAAATGCCTGCCTTAGTTTAAAAGGGGACCCTGACTGTCTTTAATTAACCACAAACCTTGCATTGATTACAAAGGAAAATGGGAGGTAGAAAGGTCCCTGTGGGGGTGCTGTGCTGCAGAGCTTCCTGCAGCTGGCTACAGCCCACTCTATTTAACCAGGATATTTTAGGACCACCCCAGGAGCTAAAGAACTTTTCTTGTATCTTTTCTTTTTCTTTCTGGAAATCTGTATCTTTCCAAGTGGAAATGCCTAGAAGCTGAGATGAACACAGCCTGATGTTTCCCTTCCAGTCTGGTGCCAATAAGCAGAGCGTGAACGCACACATTAACTGGAGGAACCTTTATACAGCTCAGGAAAGGACGACTTTAATGGGGCACAGGAGTCAGTGTTGGAGAAGATCGTCAGATAGGATCTGCTCGTCCAAGCTTCTGGTCGGACCACCCTTGATGATACAGATCAGCGATGATCTCTGCCTTTATTTTGGGACATTCCGTTGTGGAAGTTCATGATTTCTAGATGCCTCTCCAGTTTTCTTTGGGCTATTCATCTGTTATTTATTTCTTCCTTATCTCCACCCCAGTACAATCACTCCCCTATCGAAGGGTTAAAGGAAGACTCAATTGAAGTGATTTGAAAGCGTGTTTGCAAATGTCTAAGAGAGGCCTTGCCTGGCCAGTGTGTTGACTTTGTAGAAGATCAAGTTCTCAGCAATAATTTCATGGTAATTAATCTTGTGCTTAAATGATAATCCTATAATTAGAAGCAATTAAAATCCCTCACAAGGATGGCCTGCTCCGTCAATGTCAATGTCTCGTGCGCTAATGGGGTAGTCTTGAAAAAGGACTCAGCTATAATTCGCATCTCACTTCCCAGGGATGCATTAGAAGCCTACTTCCAAGCTGGCAGGAGTCACTGAAGTCAAGGGGAGATGACAACTGAGTCCCCTATAAATAATGTGGGGGCCAGAGATCATCTGAAACTGGGGGACAGAAGCCATGTCACTTGTCTGTGGAACCAGGGTGCTTTAAGAAAAAGACAAGCGCAGCATTAAAGAAATGACACTGGCAGCGGCAGCCCTTTGCCCCTCACCGGAATCTTGCTGCCTCCCACGAGCACCCAGTGACTAAGCACCCAGTATGGAAGGTTATGTTCAAATCACGGCAGAGAGAACCAGTGTGAATAACAATCCGTAGGAGGGCGTGCGTGGCTAGTTAGTACACAGTTGACATTTAGCTGTGCCACCGAAAAGTCAGGGCGAGGCACCCGGAACCAGGATATAAATAATGACAAATCTCTTCTCAAGGATGCAACTCTTCCGCAGGCTGATGTACACATCTCTCAAGGACTCCAAAAGTCACGTGGCTTTATAAGTTAGACTAAAACAGGGCATTCTAACTTGATCCAGATGGAGAACTAAAATGGGAAAAAATCTCTTGGATTCGGGATATTAGGAACATGGTTTAAGCCCGGACAGTTTTTATGCTGTGAGTTTTGCATCATCACTGCCACCACCATCATCTCAATAAGTATACATTAAGCACCAGCTTGAGGACTAGTTTATTATGATCTGGTAGAGGGAAACTTACAAGTATTTCATTGCAAATAACAGGAAGGGCACACACGCAGAACGTGACCTACTTTCAACAAGCCAATAGGAGGAGGAAACACCACTGAAAGGTCAATGGGTGAGCAACAGCAATGGAGGATGAAGTTGGGGAAAACACTGGTTGCTCAAGGGGTTGCTGAGAGACAGAGGTCTGATATTTAGGACGCCCAGCCAAGGAAGGGAAAGGATACAGATTCACTGCAATCACGCCAGCGGTGACCCGGAAGCACAGCTATGACCCGGAAGCACAGCTGTGACCCGGAAGCACACACTCTTGACTGGCTCAAAGAGGGTTTTCAGCACACATGCGCGGCTGTGTATTTTGGCTTGCAGGCAGGCTCCTGTTTTCTTTAGCTGAAGAAAGCACCTGCTTGCTAGGCACAGTAAACTTAAGGGAGGTGACTGCTGGAGATGATTCCTTCAAAGACTGAGAGAGCAGGAGGACTCCCTGAGGAAAACAGCCAGGGCCACGAGAAGCCAGCCTTGCCGCTGAGGTGAGGAGAGCATGTGCGGCCAGCTCCCACTCTGTCAGCATATCTCCGAAGGGGAGTTTGTCTCCGCCTTTCCTGTCCATTTTAATTCTCTACTGCCTTTCAGAGACGACTTCAACCCGATTCTCCATTGCCACTTTTATTCTGAGTCATTACCTGAACCCCGGTAAACAGAGTCTGGGGGCAGGGATGATGACAGACCCACACTGGTGCGGAGGGCACGGTTATGATCATGGGGTCTCAGCTGTTATAGACAAGTGCCAGTTAGGAAACTGTGAAACTGCAAACACTTTAGCAACATCATGCCTGTGTCTACATGGCAGTAGTGTTTGTGAGTTAGCACATGATCTTTCCTGGGTCATCCATGTAAGAGGGCGGGGAGGACATCCTGGGACACCTGAGGTGGATTACCCTCCATGCAACAGTGGTGTGACCTGGGCAGGGTTTGGAGCTCCCAGGTTTCAGCTTCCTTAGTTAGAAGATGGTGGTGGTGATGGTGGTGGTGATGATGGTGATAGTGGTGGTGATGATGATGGTGATGACAGCATTTTAAAAAGAATCATATCAGTGCCTGATACATAGATGCTTCGTCAATGTTGGTTTTTCTTCTCATCCTACCTGGACATTCAATACTAGTAGCATCTTTAGTTGGTCCTTAAAAACCCCTTTCTGCACCTACCACATACATCTTAACTGACTGGCTGGCTACTCATTCACACCCTTGCTTTCACGAGCCCACCCACAGAGAGATCATTGGAAGAGACCATTAAGGGCATCCTTGATCAGTGTCTCTATTGCTTTCTGAGGAGAAGAGTATACCCCTGCTCCTGTGGACTGGGGCTAGACAGTGGACTTCCTCTCATCCTTACTTCCTGGTCTAGAAACAATAGACTTATGCTATTTCGTGATGTCACATGGAAACGTCATATAACCCACCACTGCACACAGAATCGGTAGATGCTATGGAGCTGACAAAACTTCTATAAAATATGTACCAGAGAAAGTACATTTGGTCAAGAATAGCTGTCACCTGTTACAGTAAGGACTTTGCTATAGCAGGTTTTAAGCCCAAATTAGGTTCCTCACATAGTCAAAGGTCATAGAACTTCTCAATGTCTTTTTAAAGAAAGAATCCTGTGGAACAAAATATTACACAGCTCGGCACTGCTCTGGTGATCTTGATAGAGTCAGAGGACTCCCCAGGGGTAGAGACTGATACCTAAGGAGTGGGTAGAATATGACCACCTGACTTACTCCCCCTCCACCCTTGATGTTTATTGAGGGAGACATGTAGATGCAGTGTGTCAGCTTGAGCCCCCTCTCATCACACACAGTACACATGTACACAGTACACATGCTCAAATGGGACCCGTTGGCTCTTTGGCTAAGCTTGCCCCCCATGCCCGTTCATTTTCTAATCAGGCTATTTGGAAAACAGGCGTTATGTACATAGCCCCAGGGACACAGACCACAGGTGGCTTCCAAACCCTGGGTATTTCTGTCCACGGAAGGAGGTATGATGCTATAGTCTGGCAGGGCACATAATGACATGTCCCATGCAGCCAGCCCCAGGTGGCTCTGAGAGATGCTTAGTGACTCACTTGCTACATTAACCGAGGCAAAGGGTCACCTAAGAGCCGCTTACAAACAGGGCTTTGGGGCCTCTGAGCACGCTTCCTCGCCTTGCTTTCTATTGAAGGGAAGGGCACTGGGGGCCGTGGGCAGTGGCATTAGGCTCGGAAGAGCATGAGAACCCAGACAGGGAAGCTGTACTACTTGGGGGATCAGATGCTACTGAACCCCAGGGCTTCCTTCCAGCCGGCAACGCTGTCTACAGAGGTTACCTAATACCTAGTTGGCTGGAAAAAGGCTCCAGACATTAATGCAACCTGGCCTTATGGAAATTTGTGCTTGGATTTGAAAAATTTGAACCAATTTCTAATAATGTAGTTTGAAGAACAGCACAATGAATACTTACCTGCCCTTCACCTACTTTCAGTGTCATTAATACCATTCTGTTCCATGTATTTCATCTACACAGTGCTCTCTCCTGTTTATTTTCACGTGCAGTGTGTGCACGTGTGTGCGTGTGTGTATGTGTGTGCTGGTGTTTTTATTGAACCATTGAGATACTTTGTGTATGTCAGGAAAATGATGCCTAAGCTATCCCACAACTCCCTTCATAACCACTGCCACTCAGAAACTTCACACTGATACAGAAGCGTGACCTCACGTTCTCAATGGTCCTCAATGCCCTCTAGAGCGGTTTGGAATTTTGCTTTGCACCCAGGATCCAATCAAGCAGTACAGATTGCGTTTGGCGGCCACGTCCCATTAGCCTCTTTTAGTCAAGAACAGTCCCCTTGAGTGTCTTTGTTGTTATGAAATTGTCAATTATTTTGAAAAGCCCACGTCAGCTATCATGCAGGATGTCTCAGTATCTGAATCCATTTATTCCTATTTTTCCCGACTGGAATGATAAGGTCTTGGTCAGAACCCGTAGGGGTGAAGCTGTACGTTTCCTAGGAGATCCTCACAGGAAGAACACCTATCTGATTTGTGCTATTTGTAGGGAGGCTGAGTTTTGTGAGCTGAGTGTTTGTTTCCCTCTTCTCTTGTATTCATATATTGAAACCCCAATCCCAATGTGGTGGCAATTCAAGAGTACAACCTTTGGAAAGTAATGAGGAGAGGAGGGCAGAGCACTCATGGTAGGATTGTGACCTTATAGAAAGACTGAGAAAGCATGCTTGCTCTTTGCCATGTAGAGATACAAGAAGATGGCCATCTGTAAATCAGGGTGAGGGACTTGACCAGATACCAGACTCAGGTGCTTTGATCTTACGCCTGCTCTAAAACTATGAGATAGATGTCTACTGTACAGGCCATTCAGTTGACAGAGTTCTGTTATGGCATCTCCCACTAAATCCTTGAATTTGCACAGTTGGATATGGCAACCGGTATCTAATTGCTGCTGAAACTCCACAGTGAAACATTTATCAAACAGCAGCATTCTGACTGTGTCCTGTGCTGGGACCTCAAAAACATTGTGTCCAAATCTTGACCTTCATTGAGGATGTTTACTTTTCATAGGGGTTTTTGGCATAATAGCCCTGTAATTCTGCTGTGTGTCCGGAGCACATCCACACCAGTGTTTCTGAAGGAAGCCAGGGTCCTACCGAGTGCACAGCGAAAGGAAGGCAAGCTGTGGAGGGCAGCAGCAGGCTCCGAGTTGGAGGCAGTATCATGGAGTCATTAAAACAGCCTTCACCTTTATTCTGAAAAGCGTATGCCCCAGGAGTACCGAACACCCTTAGCATCTGGATCTTGGGATTTTAAGTATATTACCCTAAAACAAGCAGACAATACAATAGCAGCAGCAGCAACAGCAAAATAAACTTCTTGAAGAAATGACTGAGGTACCAGGTGAGCTTTTGTGTTCCAAAAAGAAAGGAAGTACCCAAGGGAAACAATAACATGTAGGTTAGGTTATATCAAAAAGACACCAGAGCCAGTTGGAAGAGGCTCCCACTTTTGACACTTGGGACAATCAGAGCATAAGGAAATTAGACTGAAAAATGACTTGTGAGCCCAAGCCAGCACCCTAGCTTGATGACACAGGGAGAATTAAATGGAAGCTGTTCATTCTGAGGATCGGCACGTGATGGAGATGCGGAATTACAGCACTAGAACATGACCATTTCCCAGCCATCGGTGTAACCATGGATTAAGGCTCTTCAATGGATACCAACTCTGCTTGGTGGAAGACTGTTGAACTTCAAGTGTTTAAACATCCAGTACTTAGTACAAACAAGAAAGATGCTTTTGGAGTGGAGGAGTCTACCAGTAAAGCCATAACCAGGCAACCAAATGCAGCATCACTAGCAGTAGATAGGATAGTCCAGTTACATTTCAGGATAAGTGGCTCCTGGCTGGCATCCCCACTATGCTAACCCAAAGGACCAGATTCCTCAGTTGCCACCTTCTGTGTTCCCAATCTGGCCCCAAATCCCATAGGCAAGACTGTTGAACAGAAATGACCCCCCAACTGACAGCTTTGCCCTTAAACAAAGCAGCCTGGCTGAACTCCTCCCTGCTGGCCTCCCACTGGTTAGTCTGCAACTGCCTGACCTCAGTGAGGAACCTGTACCTAGCACAGCATCCCCAGTAAAGTACATGCTATTCCTGTGCTCCATCACTAGCACAGGCAGTGAGTCTGTGGTTACTGTGCACCCTAGGTGAGAAGACAGGTGTTCTGTATGTTCAAACATAGCACAACTGAAGGCTTCCTGCGTAAAGAAGAATCAAACTCTAAGCCTCCACTACATGGCTCCTAATGACTGTGACGGTCACAGCCCTAACCCTTTGAAAATGCAGAGAACAAGACGCCTTCCCAGTCTCTATACTTCTCTTTTGAAATCCTCTATGGTCCTGTGTTTCTTGGATTTGTTCTGCATCTCTGCCTAGAGAGTCATCCTTCCTGTCCTCATGGCTCTTCTGTCACTCCCTATATGAAGCTACCACCTTGTTGTGTTTCAATTTCCTTGGAGATAAAAACCTTCATCTTGGAGAGAAGGTTATTAGGAGACAGGATGTTCAAGGGGGGAGGTGATACATTCCACCCTGCAAGGAAAGCTCATTAGGCTTTGAAAAGAATCTAAAGGCTTCAAGAAGTTCCTGAAACTAACCAGACTCACTAAGCCTGTCCCTCCCCAAGCACAGATAAACAGTAAAGACACTCCCAGACTAGCCAAACCTCCTGGAAGAGGTTCAGACCAACCAAGCTTTGTTGGAGCTAACCCTAACTCTAACCCTGACCTTAACTGCAGACTGTATTGTTCAGTGAGCTCTAGGCTCACAGCTTTGATGAGCTGTTGTCCCTGTAGTAGGCCCTGATGATGCAGTTGAGTTTGAGTAATTTCTGCTCCCATAAATAACCCCTTACTCATATTTCTATAAGTATACCGCCTCAAAACTCACTGGTTTATCAAGTTTGATTTCAGTGGTATCTATACTTTGGTCTATTGTTGGTTCATTATGTGCGTGAATACATGTTTGGTCACATCTCCCCTTGATTAGTGCCACACAACACACCTGTAGCTTTCTTGAGCAGTCAAGGCATCTTCTTCCAAGTTCCCACTGTACCTCAAGGGACCTAATGGACCCTGTCATTCCTTTGCATGTTGAAGTCCCCTGAACACCACATACTCCATGACATGCTTGCTCCCACTCTTGATCATCTGAGTGCCGCTGTTGAGATGCTACTGCAGAATGCTGTTCTTTAGACATAAAATGGTCATCACCATCTTGTATTAGAGCAGTTGTGATTGTCTGCTAGAGAACCTCATGAGAGCAGACCTGTTAACATCCCCCTGTAGAGAGAGTAGGGGTATGGCCATAAGGCCACAGGGCCCTCATGTGAGATTACAGCCACACCCTCTCTTGTACTCATGTCTACAGACTGACTATGCGATCTCATTTGAGACTTCAAATATTGCAATGGCCAAATATACCTGGTTTCTGGAGGTGTATGGGAGGAAAGTTAACTGAAGCAGGGATTTAATCTTTGCAGCTCTTAGAAGGCTTTCAATGACACTGGGGCTGAGGTATCTCTGTGATGTAGCTGTTTAGAGTCACCTACACTCCTATAAGTAAGCCCAGTAAACTCACTGATTCTTGAAGCTGGATTTGGTCAGAATGGCTCTTTTGGTCTATCATTGGGGTCTATTTTGGGTGGACACACATCATCTCCAACTAACTCCAGGAAAAGTCTCACAATAGATGTTAAGAGAGCTGGAGTGTTACAGGAAGCGAAAGCTCATTGTTTGGATCCTGTATGAAACATATTCTGAAGAGGTGAGAGAACAGACAGAGGGAATGCTCTTTTATTCCACAACATGGCGGCCAGATTTGGTACAGAGGAAGAAGAGATCCTAGCTCTGAACACGGAGCTTCTTCTTCTTCTTCTTCTTTTTTTTTTTTTTTTTTCGAGACAGGGTTTCTCTGTATAGTCCTGGCTGTCCTGGAACTCACTCTGTAGACCAGGTTGGCCTCGAACTCAGAAATCGCCTGCCTCTGACTCCCAAGTGCTGGGATTAAAGGCGTGTGCCACCACTGCCTGGCTGGCTTTTTTTCCTTTTCTTTTATTTATTTATTTTTTGGAACACGGAGCTTCTTAAAGCCCAACAGAGAGTTCAGACCATGTGTTGCAGGGAGTCACAGACCAGGAGAAAGGTACCCCACCACCTGCCCCATGGGAACTCAGGCTAGGATTTCAATCTCCATGCTATACTAACAAACCAAAGCATACGGGGAAATTAAATTCTTCGGAATAATCTGTCTGTGGGAGCCATGTGCTACTGAAACAGCCGGAAAGCAGGTGGTTATTTCTCTCCTGTTTACTTGCAACATGAAACTGAAAATGGCTTCTCATGAGGAATTCCTTTTATATCATTCCATACCAAATAAGAAAGTGATACAAGAATACAAGAAACCTTTTAAAATCTCCTTGGGCCCGGGAGGGGTGGGGAGCACAGTTCTGGTTTCCTCTAGCATCATTGCCCAAAGGCAAAAACATAAAATATACCAAGGAAGAGGAGGCCTTTCCCACAAACTCAGCAGCAATCTAGAAAACTGAACTCACTTCTGATTTCAAAGGGGGATATTTCCATCCCAGAGCGGAGAGCTCCCACTGGGAACTCCCAAGTTACTTTGGAAATTATTTTCAACCTGAGCAATTCCATATAGGTGAAATGGGGACTGAGCTAATCTAGCAATTAACACGGCTGCTCGGGGGTTCGCTTTAAATGCATTTCCTAGGAAATCACTTGCATTTGGACCCTAAGCTCCACTCACTGTGGTTTATTGCTCATATTTGCGTTCTCATTAAAGCCATGCTAATTCCACATCTATTTAACCCTCCCCGAGAGCAAGCCAAGCACTCTTCCCTCTACCTTTCGAATACTCCCTCACAGCAGTCTCCTTCACGGGGTCTTTTCTTTCCCAGTCCCCTCCACATCCTGAGCACCTCCCTGTAGTGTGCTATTTTTGAGACCACATAATTTGGCAGTTAATGACACTTGGAATTGGCTTGCTCTTTAATCCCTCCACGTGGTACCCTTTTACTCCCCTGGCTTTAAGTCCTGTGTTTGGATTTTCAAGAGTGTCCTGGAGTGCTGAATGCAAGTTTGGAAAAATATTTGTGGGTTTATTGTTTGTTCCAAAGGAGACTCTACTCAATAAGAGAAACTCAGGGAGGCTCAGAGACTAGGTATTGAAGAGCTCGGAATCTGGCCAACTTCATTACCTTCTACTTTGTGGCTTAGAGCAATTTCCTTCTCTCCTTTCCATCCCCTGACTCACCTTGAAGAGGACAAGAGAGGTTACCTCCTTGATGAGACTGCATGTAGAGTCAACAAGACAATGAATGTAAGGTGTACAGGCCAAAGAAAGACTAGGTACACCCTAGGCATTAGAAAAGTGATACCAGCTGTTGTCAACAAGTGTCCTCAGGACAAACTGTTGCCTGAACAATCCAGAAAGCAAGAGGTACAGACAGAGCACCTGTCTGCAGAGAACTACTTTGCTTGGCATTCCTCTTGATACTTTGGCATGGCAAAAATGTGAGTTGGATGTCTTCTCTTTGACTCTGCCCAATAACTTCTAGCTGGATGTAGTGGTACAGTCCTGCATACTAGCACTTAGGAGGCAGAGGCAGGCAGATAGCGAGTTGAAGGCCAGTCAGGGCTACATAGTAAGATCTTATCTCAAAAAACCCAAGATGGTAGGATGCAGCTTTATGGTACTGAACCTGTCTAGCATGTGCAAGGTCTAGTTTTGCTTCCCAATACTGCCAAAATAATAAGACATATTTTTCAAGATATTATTACTAATTAGTTATTTCCTTGAGCTTACTTTCTAAATTTAGGGTTGGGTTTCCTGTACATAAATAACTACATCTTATTTTACCTTGTTTTGGTTTTATGGAGCCTTATGGGTTTTCAGCAAGGAATCTCCCACTGAGCTATATCCACTAATGATCTTAGAAATAGATTCCATTCTTATTGGTACTATTAAAGCATTTGCAGTCAAACTTCCAATTTTCAGGAGCTATTTCGTTTCCTTGTGCCTCAATTTCTTCATCTATAAATCAAGGATCACAAAGTAAGCTTACTCGCAGGTTTAAATGAGACACAGAGAATGCTTAGAAAGTAGCTTTTTTGGCCCTTTGAAAGAGTCACATGGAAAACTGTTACTGCAGAAACTTCCTAAAATATAAACATATATAAAAAGGTGTTTTAATGGAGTTTCCTGTGGTGGGGACATACAACTTCAACTACAAATCTCTTTTTTGAGTTGTTGGTCTCATAACCCTGCCCAAACACCACAAGCTATTTCAATGTTTACCCTCCAGATGAGTGGTAGAACATGAAGGAATCTAGTTGGTACTAAACTGGATGTTTCACCCTTACTGGGTAGTGTGCACAGTGCTATAAGGTACTATGTGTGTTACTGGAGGAAAAAGGCAATCATCAGTGTCACCCAACTGTGCACACTGCAAGCTACAATAACCTATCTGGCAAGAAGCAATGCTTGCCAATGTAATAGTGGCACAAATGTCATGGGAGCAACCAAGTACTTTTATTTATTCATTTATTTTTGAGTTAAGGCCCACTTTGTGAGATGGAACCATACCTGACACTGTCAATGAGACCCAGAATCTGAGGCCATGTAGATTTGAGGCGATGTAGGAGAAAATGTCCTACAATTATTATGCTCAACAAACATAGCAATAAATGACTCCTAATGATATATTACCAGACCTATAGATCAGTGCATTAGCCAACCCTCATCAGAGAAGAGTTTTCTTGCAGTAGACTGTGGTTAGCACAGGAACACACAACTCCTGGCATAGTTCTTTCCTAGGTAGAATGGTGATGCTGGTGACAGTATTGGCTCCATAGAAGGGAAGTTTAGGGGAAAGCCAAAGTTTCAAAAATACCCTCCATGGATATATCTAGAATAAAGACTCAAAATTCTTTGAGTTCCTTGCATTATGATTCAAAAGGACAGTTCTGGGAAGAAAATGTGCTTATTTTTTAAAGAAAGGAAGGAAGGAAGGAAGGAAGGAAGGAAGGAAGGAAGGAAGGAAGGAAGGAGACCAAATAACAATACCCTCTCTAAATTTTGAATGTTTCCCAAAATAAGCTTTCTTTAAACTCTTCTCACTTCTTTCTTTTCTTAAATAGCACTTCCTTGTCTCTTTTTATTACAGCTTCTACTGTTTATAATGATGCTTATAGGTAAACACCATTAAAGTCAGTCTTTCCAACACTTAACGATAACTTAAAAGCCATAAATACAGATGGGAGTATAAAAACCTTCCTGATGAAATGATTTAAAGACACTGTTAAAGACAAAGCTTACAGGCTCTCCACCAGGAGCCCTAAGAGCAAGAGTGTAGATTGTTCTGAGACTTAAATCATAAACCAACATGGAGGCTTGGGGTTTAGCCCAGTGGTAAATCACTTGACTAGTAAACATGAGGCCCTGGACTCAGATCCTAGTATGACACAGAGAGGCTGGAACGTGTTGGAGATACAGGATAGGTTCTTAGCAATCAAGATATCAGAGTAACTTTGTTGAGTGTGTTGATGTACTAGAAGTGGGCCTGGAAAAGCCAAAAGAAAATTCAGGCTGTAGCATGGCCTGCACAGATACAGGAAGGAGTGCTATAGCCCATGGCTAGGGAATTTCTGCCATGGCTTGGCCATTTGATGAGGATGCATGTGGCAGGAGAATTTGAGACTGAGGGTTTTGATGCAAATGTTCTCCTCTTGTCTTCCCATTTTATAACTCTACACTGCTGTACATTCTCCATCTCCTTGTGCCTTGTCTGGGAAATGAGGCTAGTAATCAAGTATAGAGATAAGTAAATATCATTTATGAAGTTCCTGACATCATCCTTAACACAGAGGAAGGATATGCAGACACCAGTAGCTGCTGTCACTACCTCTGATGTTGATTTTCAGGTCATAACAAACCAAGACCACTGAGCATCTAGATCCTCCAGTCATCTGTCTTTTCTGGCCAAGTTTTGGTTTTACCGACAGCATTATGACCAGTTGGCCTTCCTGTCCCAGGCATGGTGGGGAGGAAATGGTGTCCATTGTCAGAGCACCCAGGTCTGCATGTTGGCTTAGACTTTGTATGACAATTGAGTATTTGGAAGTCGTTTGTACAGAGTATGCTCATAGGATGTATTATTTAGTGGTCAATGCCTTGAGGGACACCAAGGTACCTAGTGCAGATTCACCTGCTTTGCTATCACCTTGACCTTTGCCCAGCAGTGATTCTCCTGGACGATGCCTTACCCGTAACGTGGAGCTTTTCATCGGTGACCTCGGCCTTCAGATAAATCCGCCCCCTCTTCTCTGTGTGATCCATTCCGCAGAGGCTAGGGACATTGATCACACACTGCTTGTGAACATTCATGTCGCAGGCTGTGAATCAAAAAAGCAAAGGGGTAAGGTTGGCCATATGGGCTCGCATCACTGCCTCCGTGTTTTGCTGTCTGAGCAGACGTGGGGCTGACTCTTCCCTCATGTGATACTTTGCTATAATGTTTCTGGTGACATGAACTGTTAGCAGATGTCCCTTCCAGCGCAGGCTTCCTCCTCTGAGTGGCAAAACCCTTAAAATGTCTATCTCGCATTTGTTCAGTCTTTATCACAGCAAAAGGACCCAGGTTGTTCTTCTGTGACTGTTTCAAATATTTAACAAAATCTTCACAAGTGAATGTATACAGAGTTCATACTAACTACTTAATAGTTTATGTGCACACAGGCATGCTACATGAAAAATTTTAACAGAGGATTCAATTCTCTGATGAGAATTCCTTCTGCCTTTCTGAGCTGGCCACCAAGAATGTGTGACAATTTATGGGCTGAGTATAGGAAATTCATTAAAATTTCTTTCCCTCTTGTAACTCAGTATTTTTGAGAAGGTGTAAGTATGTTGCTTGATTTTTTTAAAAAAGGAATTTGTGTTTGATATTTTAAACCTGTCTTTAAATATTTAAATATTAATCCAAGTGAAACAAATACATGCCTGGCATAAGCCATTCCTTACACTGACATTATGTAGGCGAGACAGGGGGAGGATAAAAAAAGATCAGTCTTATTTCCATAAACCAAAGCCACCCTGAGAAGAATCCCCAGGCAGGGCTGACTACAAACACGAGGCTGTGTAGGTGTGCTGGTTCCACCCTCCCGGTACCTTGGGCTTTCTGGAATCCTCACCCACTCTCCCTGGGATGTTAACAAGATTAATCTGAGATATTCAAGGCAGAACCTGGCTATTCCTTTCATTCTCAATGTTTAATCTGAACCTGGCAACGCACCTTCTTTTGAAAAAGTCATAAATAAGGCCTATTTGCTGCAATTAAATACCGAAAACTGCTTCCCACATGTGGATCCCCTCTGGTTTCTGTTCACAAAGTTCCCTGTTCAAGATGCTGTATCGGCTGGGGAAAGTTGTGCTGTTCATATTCCTAGGGTTACCCAAGCCCTATCTACCCTCAGGTACCTGGGCACAAGGTGAAGTTTGAGGATGATAATTACAGGGACTTGGAAAGAATATGGGTACCAAGGACAGTGTGGGGTCATACTCGAGAGTAAGCACACAGTGGAGTTGTACTCAGAAGTGAACACACACTGGGGTCACACTCAGAAATGAACACACACTGGGGTTGTACTCTGGTTTTGGCTCTACTCAAAACAGCTTTTGTACCTTGGGAAGTTCTTTGCACACTCTGATCCCATTTCTTACAAAGGGTTGGCTGCCGTAAGTGGTGGCTAGCACTTTTCCCACCAAGAGGAGCTGTGCACAGAGTACAACGGGACAACAGACAAGGGTGTGTGTAGGGACGGCTGCATCTCTGCTAAGATAGGGTTAGGATCCTGATGCCATCTGCTCATTCTCCTCCTTCCAGGAAGGAGCCCCAGATGCCAAGTCCAAGGGGGAAAAAACCAATAAAAAAAAAAAACCCACAAAAACAATGGCTTGGGTCAGTGGCTTTCAAAATAGTTTAGAATGTTGTTCTTTTTTTTTCCAAATGAAATCTAAAGCAGAATCCTAGTATGTAAAGCCAGAGAGATGTTATTGTCAAAAATTTAGCTAATATATTCAGATTTACACAGTTTATTTATTATAAAGACAGTCAAGGGTAGCCAGGAAATGAAACCCTAAAATTGATGGTTTGCGAGGCTAGTTAATGTCTGTCATGGTGGAAAGATCTCCCCAAAAGTTTGTGTGCTGGGAATTTTACCCAGTGTAGGAGAGGCCTTTGGGAGGTAGACAGTAAGTAGTACATGAAGTTGTGAGTGTGACTCTGAGGGGTTCCTGGGGTGGCACTGTGGCTGTATAAACAGAAGAGAGCTCTCAGCTAGTCTTCCAGTCTCCCTTCCCAGAGGAGGCCTTCTACCACGGTCATGGCCTACACTACAGGCTGCTGCTTTATCCTTGGACATCTCAGCCTCAAGAGCTCTGAGATTAAATAAACCTTTATTCTTCGTAAAGTACCCCATTTCAGGTATTTTGCTATAGCAGCAGCAGCAGCAGCAGCAGCGGACTAGAAACAATACCTGGCAGCCCATCTGCTTCTGCATTGTAATTAAAATTACTCTGTACATAAAATCATTGCTTCATCCAGAAGAGAATATACATGTGGAGATGGGATGAAGAAGCACACCTCCCCTGCAGCAGACATCTCAGGAGAGTGCATTGATTGGGGGAACCCAGCGACAAGCTCTACCACTTGAGTGGGGGTAGGATATAAACATTGCAGTGTCTTGCTAACTGTGTCAAGATAGACATGTATGCAATGCACGTGAGTGTTCATTTTTGCTCCACGTTCACAAATGATTTTAACTTTTATTTATTGTGCTGCCCTGGCCACAGCACACGCGTGGAGGTCAGAGGCCAATCTGTATGAATCTGTTCTTTCCTTCCATCCACCATGTGTCTTCCAGAGACTGATGCCAGGTTGTCACTCTTGGTAGCAGGCGTCATCATCCACTGGACCATCTCTCCAGCCCTGCTCCAAGGTTTAAAATAGCTAAAAATACATTTACAAGTGTACCTAGGATTACCATTTTTAGAAACACTGAAAAGGATGAAATGATGTGTTTCTTGAAGAGCAGAAGCCACTGACATGGACGGTAAGGCCATTAACAGGTACGCTGAAGGAGCCCTGGGCTCTGAGAGACTCCACGGGTCTCAAGTTCATACACTCTAACGTATGCACACCACCTCAGGATACCAAGCTCCATGGTCGGTGTAGTTCTTAGGAATGAGAACATGCTAGTGCTTTCCTAACATATATTAAGAACACAGGCTTTAGTAGCTGCCTTTTCATGCCCTAAACATACACATTTTTATTTAAGCAACTAGCTAGGTAGACTTGTCACTAGAGGATTAGCAGAACAGAAAGTTTCTGAGGCTGTGTTTTTCTCTCCTTTGGTACTGGATAAGGATGCAAACATGACTGGGGAGGAAGATGGAAATGGCCCCCTGTTCCCCATGTCCCTGACCTCTGTGATGTCACACATAAGTCGGCTGCTATAGATCCACTGTTCATCAACGGGCAGGGTGAGTGAGCTCAAGATGCCACCCTGGTTTTCATGCTCGATATTTAGCCTCAGTTTTATGGAGAAGCCTGTGGATTTTTCCACAGTCCACCCACTAATTAGAGGCATAGGAGGATAATGACTGGTTTCTTAGCTTATTTTGAAGCCAACCAAATGTAGAATCTGGAGGTGGGGAATCTTCTGTGGGGTTTGACTAGCCTGCATTTTACAAGGATTGAAGATTTCTAACACACACACACACAAAGTGACAGTACCAACTAACTTCATTTATAAACCAAATTACCTTTAGGGGCTCTTAATTAGACAAGTAAGCAGTTATAAGAACCCAGAACCTAGAGAAGAGAGCAGTTTATCAGTCTCTGAGCCTTGTCTTTATCTGAACCTATTCTCTTTGGCGGTGAGCTGTTATTGAGAAGTTTCTGAGACCTTGGCACTGAGCAAACCCAGACATGAGCTGCAGAGCCTGGCCAACTACTGGAAAAGAAAACTTACTGTCACATTTCATCCCTTGGTGGATGAGTCCATAGAGCAGGGAGCCACAGTGATCACAGAAGGTAGGGCTTCCGTACGTGTGGATTTTGAACTTGTGCTTGCTCCTGGGGTCCTGGAGAGAGAAAAACAATATCCATTTTAGTTATGAAAGTTCTATATTTTTTTATTAAGGCAAGATCACAATCTATTTTCATTGCACAGTTTGGCTAGTATTGGATTGTGTATTGTTCCCTAGAGTCAGAGAAGTGTGTGCATTGTGTGTGTGTGTTTTGACTATATCACATTTTCATATAGCAAACACTCATGTCCCCCCCTTTTAAGGTATATAATTTGTACAGAGTCAATAACAAAGTTTCCATGAATTTTGTCACTTGAAACCTACCATCATCATAGTTTGAGAGGAGATATGTTCAATGTCTCAAAGTATTCCTGTCTCTGTACGCAGAGGTACCCCAAAACCTAGCAAGGCAGTGGCCCAGAGGAGACAAAGAATCTTATGAAGCTGATCTGAATGAGCTGAGGTCTGGATCCTTTTGGAAGTCTCTTGGCTTCCAGAATCCTGGTAGGCTGTGGGACCAGATCAACCCTGAGACTGGCAGGACCTCTTGATCATGCTTTATCTCCAAAGAGTCTGTGTATTTGTGTGGGAGAGACATCAGTAGTTAGAGGAGAACTAGAAACCCACTGGGGTAGCCCTTCCCCAAGCATACCTGCAGGCTCATTACTTTCTCTAGCAAACCATACAGAGTGCGAGGGTGCAACCAGAAATCTGTTCTTTTAGGTTCCTGATCTTCGGCGTACAGATAGAGAAACAGAAGCTATATATACAGTATGCCATAGCAAGTCTGGCTTCTGGAGTCTCTGGCTGGGTTTTAGTATCTTTCAGAGGCATGGATTTGGACAAATGGCTTGTTCTTCCTGTTTCATCTGCACACTGGGAAGTCAGCACCACCTAACTTACATGATTATAATAAGGACAAAACAAGCCAACCTTTGTGAACTGGTTAGAAGAATACCCTGGTAGGAGGCTGTCCAGTGTAAGGTGAGTGCAGGGGACAGAGAGGAAGGTGCTAGCTGCTGCTTCTAGTGGCTTCTCCTCCTCCTCCTCCTCTTCCTCCTCCCCCTCTTCCTCTTACTGCTCCCCCTCTTCCTCCTCTTCCTCCTCTTCCTTCTCTTCCTCCTCTCCCTCTTCTTCCTCCTCCTTCTCCTTTCCCTCCTCCCCCTCTTCCTCTTCCTTCTCCTCCTCCTTCCTTCTTCCTCTTTCTTTTCATCTTATTTTTCTTCATGGTATCTCTCCTCTTCTTACCCCCCCCCCCACTTTGTATGCTAGGCTGGTCTTGAACTTACAACTCTCCTGTCTCAGAACTTCTCAGCTCTGCAGTTTGGGAATTAAAGATGAATACCACCATACACAGTCCCCTGCTCTTTCAAGGAGAGAACTGAGCAAAAAGACCTTAGTGTGTTATTTGAACAACAAACTAATGTCATAGCCAATATGCACATACAAGGTCCTTTTCTTATAGACCACTTCTTCCTGAAGTGGGGCTTGAGCAGCTGCTAGAGCACAGAGGGCAAAGAGAAGGAGGGTCAGAAGACAAGATCCATGAAGACACATTAAGCATGGGCTCTCCTGGAGTCAGGGGATGCTCACATACAAAGACACAAAGAAAGACATGCTAGGCTTCTGACTTTGAAGGCACCTGGGCACCAGAGGTCTAACAGGAATCCAAAGGTGAGTTTGGCTTTTGGTTGACTTTGAAACCCAGAACCCAAGCTAAATATATCCCAAAGGAATGATTATGATTACTTTGTAAAGGCATAGATTGGCAAATTCCGGAATGTTTTAATCATGCAGAAAAGTTTAAAGAAAAGCAAGCCAAACACTCACAGATTTATCATCACCCTCATTTTACAGAGATGGTGATAACCATGTCTCCCCTCCTAGATCTCCATCACTCATAGATATTAGAACTGGGATCTGATCACCCAATTCTTACAGTACAAGCTTTTAGATGTTTACCCAGCATGAACAGCTGGTTCTTGCCACCTCTTAAACTTCTAGATCTGTACCTCAGTTTTCTGAGGGAGGGGTACAGATATACCAGCTCTTTTATAAATAAAATCTCAGAATGCAACTATGTTCGCTTAGTGACATGGTTTCTGTGGCTACAGTGGCAGAGTTGAACACTTGTGGCAGAGATGAAATGGGCCACAAAGCCAAAAATATTTACTACCAACCTCGTAAAAAATATTTGCCAAGCCCAGCTTTAGGGCAACAGGCTTCACATAACAGGATATTAGGAGAGTGATTACAAATACTGTACCTAGATGTCCCCACAGTCACAGACTCTGGGAGGAGGCCTCCTTTTGCTCTTCCACCTTCCCCTCATCCTCCCTGTTGCCCTCCCTCCTTTTCCTCTCTCTCCCTTCCTCCCTCCCATTCTTTTTGGATACAGAACATCACTATGTAGCCTAGACAGCCCTCATTCCCTTTTGTTAGCTTGCTGAATAGTGGGATTGCAGGTACATGCTAGCCTGCTCTGTTCCAGTCTGTGCTTTAACAGTCTAAGAAAGATTATCCCAAGGTTAGAAGACTGGGAATCACTGCTGTAGGAGGTCATTTCACAGACAACAGGGCCTCACAGTAGTAGCGAATACATGTGTCGATGACCAGCGATACTGTTTTCTTTTCAAATGTATTTATGTATTATGTGTGTATGTATGCATGTGGATCCACATGAGTGCCTGTGTATGCAACCTTGCATATGCAAAGGTCTGTGGACTACTTCTGAGAGTTGCTTCTCTCCTTCCCCAGTGTGATTTCCAGGGATCAAATTTTGGTCCTCAGATGTGGAAGTAAACACCTTACCCATGAAGCTATCTCCCTGGCTCATGATTAGCAATACTCTTGAAGCAACCCACTGTCTGGCCTTCTTACAACCCCATTCCGGTTATAAAATATCTCATGTCCTCGTGGGAGTATTTTCCCTAGATAGTAATGGCTATGAAGATGGAGTGAAAGGCAGCTGATCAGTTACTCCGATGTCTGAGACCATGGCCAGGATGCTGAAGGATCAGGCTAGCATCAGCACCAATTATCTGGATCCATGTTGACAGTGAAGGTTGTTCCCTACAATGTGGAGGGCAAAGAAGATGCTGGGGGGAAAGGAAATAGCTGGGTTGCCTGCAGAAGTACGGCATCAACAACTGGCAGCAAATGAAGAGTGGCAGCTTGCCGCAAACCCTCTGGAGGATGCACAGGGCAGTCAGCCCTGGGGTGGCTGTCCTGCCAGCTGACTGTCACACACATCTTTATTGATGTGGCACATAGGCAATGGGCCTCAGTTTCAGGAAAACCTAAGTCTCTTACTCATCTGACACCCATATGTCATCTCCAGGCTCTAACTGCTGGGAGATGTAGAAAGAGAGGAAGCCATGACTTCCACTTCTTGTGTGTGTGTCTGGAGAGCCACCGAGGCTCAGAGTCCTTCACTACCAAAAGTGTGTGTCTAGGGGAGCACTCTCAGTTTTATTTATAAGTTATGATGGCCTTATGTGCTCATATGAACTCTAGAAGTATATGAGCATATGCAAAGGGTTTACAACCTGATAAGAACTGGAAAACTATAAGATGCTGTTATTGTGTTAGCCTTAGAATAAACTTCATGAAGCCCCAGGTTTCTCTAAAATACTTGAGTGGCATGGGGTGTAATGGAAGCATCTGGCAATCTGGGTGATTCTAGCCTTGCCTGGAGGTCAGAATGGAGGCTGGACAGGGAATATCTCTTCAGTCCAGCTTCCAGCACTGTGCCCAGGAAGTTCCTTGGCAATCACCCCCATGTGGTAAATTTGAAACTGCTTGGTGGCCCAGATTAGCTCATGCATAGTCCCAGCTTAAAGATCAAGATGAGGCTATTGCCTGTAGAGAAAGGTGAAGCAGAAACATGGAGACTCATCCAGTGTAGTACATGGTGCCAGGTCTGACAAGAGAAACAACGGGACTCACCATGCTTCACTGAAAGCCACTGGAGCAGAAACTTTCCCCGGGCTGTCTGTATTTATACCACAGCCACTGAGGGGCAGCATGCCGGCCTTCTCTGGGCCTCAGTTTCCTATATCTGGATCCTGGACCATGGAGGTAGGAATAGGGTTTTAAATGAGATCTCACAGAGCCCCAAGCTTGTCAGGAGGTGCCCAGTGCCACCGAGGGTAGGGAAGGAGGAAGGCAAAGTGGGGAGGCGAGGCTGCTGCTAAGATTCAAGTTGGAAACCACTGTACTAAATGGTCCCTTCCATTCTACCTTGATATTTAGAGAAAGAAAACACCAACAAAACCCTTTTTATTTTGAAATCATTTAAGACTCACAAGAATTTGCAAAACGAGAACAGCCTGTTCCTCTTTGCTCTTCATCCGGCTTTCCCAGTGAGAGCATCTTACATAACCACAGCACGTTAGCAGAGGGGAGATGCTGCTGCTGCCCTGCCACCCTGCCGCCCTGCCGCCCTGCCGCCCTGCCACCAGCTGACTTGCAGGCATCCTAGGGTCCCTAGGTTTTCTGTGCACAGTTATAACATTGCAGGCATCCTAGGGCTTTCATTGTTCAACATATGAATTGAACATACTGCATACTGGGAAGGGAATACAGTCCCATTTGCTGAGCACATAGCATGAACTCGAGAAGAACAGCAACAGAGGAACCTGTCCATGAGATCCATAACTGAGGGATCTCACGTGAAGGGGTTGAAGAGGGTTACTCCAAAGATCTATTCAAAAGTAGAAGTGGAAAGTTCCTTTCTAAGTAAACACACATGCTGTGACCACCGTGACTGCCATGACCGCCGTGACCAGTTCTTAACAGAGTCATTTCAAATATCTGGCTGACTGAGGGCTCAACGAGGTGTGCAGTCAGCCTGGGTCATGGGGAGACTGAAAGGGTGTGGGCCTTCCATGTGGAGTCACAAGCTACAGTGGGAACTGAAGCCTGAGTGCACTTATGTATAAGTGTCGCAGGTCCTTGGGTCCCGAACAGCATTGGGGCTCTCTCTCTGTCACACCCGTAGTCCCTGGCACCTTTACCTGGTGGCAGTACCCAGTGTGTTTCACCTATGCCTTTGCCTGTGGTGACTTCTACCTGTCATAGCCACAGGAATTCTATCTGTTGCAGCTGATTCAGGAGTAGTAAGAAGAACGCTGTTTTCTTTCAGAGGACACACACACACACATGCACACACACACACACACACACACACCCTAACCAAACAGTCTCAAGCAAAGGAAAGAGCTCTGAACCAACATCACTAGATTAGCAATGGTGATAGAACCAAGACAGACTATTAAGGTTTAAGTATAAACTTTATCTCTGAGCTCCCCAGGGAACAGGGTGAGAAGGCAAAAGAGTCAGAGGAAGTTTCTCTAGGATTGCAAAGCTGAGTCCAAAAATCTTTCCAGCTCATGTCTAACATCAGTGGTCACTGACGTGGTACCTACACTCTACACAGCAAGGCAACTACATCTTCACAGAACTGCGCTTTCTTCATTCTCTGCTGGAAGGTTCTAGAGAAAACTATCCCATGGGTAATGTGTGATAAGCTTGGTCATAGCATGCAAAGAAGAGTTTGTTTTAGAGTAATCCCCTCTAACCAGGTTAGTGGTCTTTCTCT
Source organism: Grammomys surdaster (assembly GCF_004785775.1). NCBI lineage: Eukaryota > Metazoa > Chordata > Mammalia > Rodentia > Muridae > Grammomys > Grammomys surdaster. Next base: position 681,527 of record NW_021621692.1, read on the forward strand.
TTAGTGAGGCAGATGTAAATGCTCCTTTTAACTTTTGGAGACAGCCTCTGTTTGAGGGGAGTATAAAACCTGCTGTCCTGTAGATGCTGTCCTGGCTTGCTGTTATACTCTAACAGACTATGCAAATAAATGCTCCACTCAGAAGCTTCTGCTGTATGTGTGGCTTTGCCTACAGGGTCTTTCATAGGCACAAATGAAATCTCACTTGTGAATCTAAATCTAGGTTTATTTCCAAAAAACAACCAATGGGGGGTAGGGGGGGGATGCAAGTTCTATCAGCATCTGCTAGCCTGTATCTTATCTCTTAGTTCTAAAACATAGTAACTCAATCAGCTTTTCCTGGAAAGCTCTGACAACATTCCTATCAAGATGTTTCCAAGACTTCCTCCTCCTCCTCCTCCTCCTCCTCCTCCTCCTCCTCCTCCTCCTCCTCCTCTTCCTCCTCCTCTTCCATCACCACCACCACCACCACCTGAAATTGGTTAAAAACAAGCCCTTAGATCTGTCCTACACAGACTTTGATGCTGATGGAGCTTTGGACTCCCTAGATTCTTCCTTGCTGGACTCTATGTCTATATTGAAGGCAATGTGTTCTAGGTGAGTTTGCAGTCTGTCTTTAAGGATGGAGAAGTGGTACAGCCATGGGCAGAGTATAGCCTCTGGATGATCTCTGCGCTGAAGGAGGCAGGCAGCTGGTAAGGATGGAGATGAGCATGGGTCCATTGAACAGACACTTCACATGCCCTTTTTATCTGATGAATAAGGAAGGCAAGCTTTGGCTTGTATGTGTGTGTGTGTGTGTGTGTGTGTGTGTGTGTGTGTGTGTATGTTCCCATCCTGCATTTTCTACCCATATCTGGATTCCTCACACATGCCCTGGAGGTTTCTCAGAGGACCTAAATGCCTGTCCTTGAAAGCCTCAGGGTCAGGCTTTCTGAGTTCCCGGGCAAGGCTGTTTTTAATCCAGTGGAGCTCTGGAGCGCGACTTCCTTGTGCAGCTCCTCCAAGCTGCCTCCTCTAAATACCAAGGAAAATTCCCTGCTCTTACCATCTGATGCGTTCTCGTGAATCATACTTGGAAGCCAGGCTTGGGTCTAAATGTCACCCACATGCTGACTACATAAGCAACTGAATACTGTGCTCCAAGGGTAGAGCTGGCATCATTATTGTGATCTGAAATTTCTTAGGAAATTTCTTTTTTTAACTCCATGAAACAAAAAAGAAAGAAAGGTATTAAAAATGTTGTTTAGTTAGCAAAAACTGCAGGTATTACCAAAGTCAGAGTGATTTTCTATGACATGGCTATTACTGTAATTATTATATTGTGTCTCACCTATAAGAGGGGCTCAGCCCCATAGCCTTTCTTAGAGGCTACATCAGTCTGCATCCCTCTCCATGGGAGCTGTAGAATGTTCAGTGCTGGCACGGGGAAAAGCTCAGGGGTAAAGTTTTGCCCAGTTTGCATTAAAGCCTGTGTTCCATGTCTAGCATCATATAAAACTAGACACAATCCCAGCACTTCAGGGCATCAGAAGTTAACTTCAGCTATATAGCAAATTTGATACCAGCCTGGGAAACATGAGACTTTGTTGTACACAAAAGAAAACAAATACTAAACGAACAAAACCAAAACTTTGTCTTTGACCAGAGTGGTCTTGCTGTAGACATAGCCTATTTCAAAAAGAACCCATTTCTGGTGTCAGGAATTCATTTTGCTTCTGTAAAGTAGCCACATTTTACTCTGATGAATAGCAACCATCTTCTTTAAAATAAGTTTAAAAATTCTTTTTAGATTTATTTTTTATGTTTATGAGTATTTTGCCTGCATGTATGTATTGCACCACATACATGCCTGGTGCCTGTGGACATCAGAGGAGGGCATTGGATTCCCTAGAACTGGAATTACTGATGGTTGTGAACCACCATGTGGGTGCTGGGAACTGGTGGGAACTGAACCCAGGTCCTCTGCTAGGGTAGCAAGTGCTGTTAACCACTGATCCATCTCTCCATCCCCAAACACTATCTTTATACCCTGGCTAACTTATCAAACCAAATTTCATCAGTAGGACACGAAAGATTTTTTTTTGCCCAGGTGAGCAAGATGCTGTCATTCAACTTGAATCCACAAAGTCTTTTAAAGTCCATATAATTCTCCCCCAGCAAGGCAACTACTAAATAAATTGCAACATACTTATAGTACTGAAGACCATGTAACAGTTAGAGGAAATTAGCTAGCTCTTTCTCTAACAGCTTGGACTGAGCACCGCTAACTACTCTCTGACAAAAAAGAGCAAGTCACAGAATCAAACATAGGCTAGGATGGCATTTATGTCAAAACCAGAAACATAAACATGACCCTTCCTGTACAGAACAATAGAGTGGCTTTTCTCTCAATAAATTTGTAAGTGAAATGCCTCTGGGAAGTGTGGGGACAGATAAATTCAGAGATGAAAGTGAAAGGACACTTTGAACAATATCTGAGAAGATGTAGGGGAAAAAATAGATTTGTACATCTTCTCTGGGTCCCGAATGATGGCGAAGTCCCTCTGCTTACACTTCATCTGGTTCATGAGATATCATCTGCATGTTAGAGAAACCAAGGCAGATATCATATCTGATAATGCATGGACTCCACCTGGAGTTCCTTGAGCAGCTTCCCAAGAAGGTACCCACATAAGGTACTTATGAGAGCACTTGGCAGTACAATAGTCATCTTTAAAAAGTTATGTTATGGGGTTGGAGAGATGGCTCAGAGGTTAAGGGGACTTGCTGCTCTTCTAGAGGAGGTCCATTCAGTCCCCACACCCGTGTCAGGGCTTTCACAGTGACCTGTAACTTTAGTTCCAGGGAGACACCTTCTTTTGGACGCCTCAGATATTCACATAAATGTGCACATACCTCCCCTAGACACAAAAAAACAGTTTTTAAAAAGGTATAGTATGGCTTACACCTTCCTATTTTGTATAGTGCATGTACATACCATTTTTGGACATTGATATATGTATGCATGTCAAACTTCAAATTACCAAAGAATTATTGATAGTTCCCCATATTAAAATGTTTTAAATGTGAAAATACTCACACAATAAATCCCAAACAGTGATCACTTGAAAATCAACACACTTTCTAGCTATGCTTCTTCATCTTACTTTAAAATGATTTGCTGTGTACCTACTATGTGTCAGTGGCATGCACTGAGTAGGAACAATTCCAGTAGGATTCTTGTCTCATTGAGGGCAAGTTAATTTATGCTGCATGAGCAAACAACTCCTAAATTTCTATAGCTAAACATAACACTTATTTCTCATCCCTTTGAGATCTTCCTCAGAGGACACCCTCTGACAGGGGTAGACCCAAGTCGTCTGGCAGACGATAAAGAGAAAGGGCAGGGCAATATTACTCAAAGTCCCTTTCATCCTTCACCTAAAAATGGTGCCACCATTTCTTTTCGATTTCATTAGCCCAGGTACAAAGCACAGCAAAGCTGGGAGTCAACAAGGCAGAGACTATATGACTTGCTCCAAGAATGGACAACAAAGATTTGAACATCACTACCTGCAAAGAACCTCAGCAGGCTTGGTCTCAACCTCCATTCTTTACTAGTTGGCAGAGAGCAACAGAACAGGCTACCATGTCTAGCTTGGAGGCTGAAGTCTAACTGAAAACAGACTAAGCTCGTGATGCCAAGTAGAACCACCATTCAGATATCACGAGTGGGCACAGCAATAACAATCCAGGTCCAAATCTCACGGGCCTACCTCCTCATTCACTTCTCACTCCAATACCAGTGGCTCCAGGTGGGAGCACCTACTGCTCATCCCGAGGGATGAAGGGAGGAAGGACTGCTGTGTGGGCTGAACCAAGCTCAGGGCAGAGGAAAAGAAAAGCAAGAGAACAGTGGAGGTGGCGGTTTCACCGTGGGCAAACCGGACCTTTAGCAGGGGTGTATATGTTCACTCTGCTTCCTGGGAGAAGGTAAATGCCATACAGGACTCAGGATGCATGGGCCTCTGAGGGAACAAAGGGAGGGGGCAATGCAATCTCACACACATACAGTGTTATTTCCTTACACTGCAATACTAGCAGTTCGTGGGAGATTTTAATCTAGAAAATAAATTTTTCTCATATTTCTATATTGAGTTCTCCAAGAAAAAGATATCATATATGTATTTGGTTTGTTTGTTTGTTTGTTTTTTAAAATCTCAATCATTAGATTTTTACCAATGAAGACTCGGCAACCAGATGCTGGGGTGAAAACCTACTAGCACAGAGAGGCAGAGTGAGTACCCAGCTGACCTTAAGTACCTTCTCCACAGTCTTAAACCCCCTTCCAACTGAACGTCCCTCCTTTGTACTTCCTGTGTGTTTCTCTGTCTCCTGTCAATTGGTGCTTGCTCTGCCTCTTGACCTATGGTTGACTTTATTTAATCCTGTTTATAATATTAAAGCAGAAAACTCTTGGATTAAAGGTATGTGCTAAGGCTAAGCCACACCACGACTAAAAACAGGTTTATCCACTAAATATCCTGCAATATATAGTATAATTTTTCCCATTTATTAAGTGTGTTGACTATTTTACCTAGGTTTATAATAACCAAGAGAAGTAATTTTTTTACCAGGAAAGTATCATATTAAAATGTCATTAACTTTTTCTTTTTTAATTTGGAAACAGTCTTGGATTCCTGAGTTATAAGAGACATGGAGAGCAGTGGTTCTCACCCTTCCTAATGCTGCAACACTTTAATACAGTTCCTCACGCTGTGGTGAATCCCAACCATATAACTAGTTTCCTTGCTATTTCATAACTAATGTTGCTACTGTTATGAATCACAATATAAATATCTGATATGCAAGCCTTGTGATAGGGTCATGTGACTCCCAAAGGGGTCATGACCCACAGGTTGAGAACCATGGGTGTAGACCATTTCAGGGAAGCCCTCATTTGATTTTCTCTGGCATTATGATCAGAACCAGAAGCGGATGTTGGTGAAATGCTATGGGCAGACTTGACATGGACCACATGCCACTCATTCTGAGCAAAGTTCCATGAGGCTTCACCATATTCGTATGATACGGGGCTGTCCATCACCAGTACCCACAGGATTCCCTCTTCTGGTTTCAGGATTCTCTCTTCTCGCCCTGAGCTTATGCCAGTCATGGATCTGTTCACTATTAAATTTTAATAGCATTTTTAAAAGCACCAAATAATGTCCATGCTAACTAAAGATTTGTTTGGCTCTAATGTTACCGCTCGGAAATACAAAGAGTACAGGAAGAATCCTAATTATGAAGACCTGGCCAGCCCTCTAAAGACTTGTACCTTAAAACATTCTCAGCCAAGTTCACAAGACTGAGAGTACAGCAGAGAGGAATGGGAACACGCGCTTACTCGTGAGTCTCTAGGATCCCATCTGCTTTGCTGGCTATAAAAGGCAGGCTTGGGTCATCATGTGAAGCCCTGTTGCTGATTCAGCGACGGTCAGGAACAAGTCTCAAAACTTAAACTCTTGTGCTAGCAAGAAAACGTTCCTGAGACTTTACACTTATTTTTGTCACACATGTGAAGTAAGCACTAGTTGCACAAAGGCTGCTTATGTCTTGTTAACAGTCCTGAGAGGTGCCCCAGTATCCTGTTTCACATTAGAGTCAGGAGGTGTAACCTTGTCTTTATGGACTGCAAAGTCCAAAGGGGCAATGTTCTGGCTTTAGAGATGTCTGATTCCCCACAACGATTATTGACTAGTCCCTGGCTATCTCCCCAGTAGTAACCCCCTTCTAACTATGAGGAAGACATCACCTCTTGGTAGTATCTGGTCTTTTGGTATTAACCTCACTTTGTAAAAGTATTAATTATTCTAGTTTTTTACATTAATTTTCAATTCTTTACTTATATGTTCACTTATATAAGTAAATTATATTCATTGCAAAAAGTAGATACAATTTTGCTGAATTTGACAAAAACATAGCTAAATTGAAAAAAACCATAAATTAATTTTGGTATATTTAACTTAACAGAGACATCTGAGTCACACAAGCAGGGAGGTAGAGTATTTTCTGAGGAGACTAGTCTGGGGTTTTCTTAACCTAACAGTTTAAATAAAGTTGTTTCCATGTCACTATAAAGCAGTGTCCCATTTACCTGTGTGACATTTTGTGTGACATGGAAGGACTATGGCTGGGGTAGTCAACTTCCATTTCCCACACATTTAGGCTCTTCCCAAATTTTCACTGTTTTAGGAATCAAGACCAACAGGATTTATAAGCAGTCAGGGGACAAGAGCCCTGTCACTTCCTTGGGTCTAGAAAAGCCAGGAATGGAAATCTCAGGTCAAACAGATGAATATTTAAAATATTAAATCTAAGAGCTGTACCCCTGTTATGGTAAGAGGCCATACCTCCGTTATGGTAAGAGACTATTATACCTCCGTTATGGTAAGAGACTATTATACCTCCGTTATGGTAAGAGGCTATACCTCCGTTATGGTAAGAGGCCATACCTCCGTTATGGTAAGAGGCTCTGGTTTGGAAACGGTTGCTTTGTTGGAGCTGGATGGGTGCTGAGCCCCATGAGTAAGCTTGAAAGTTAATGCTCTTCCACATGAGCTCAAATGACAGGTTAGCTTGTGCGTTTCCAGGACAGGCTTCCCGATGTGCTCAGTGATCACTTATACTGTCCAGGGGCCTTTCTCCTCTCCATCGAAGCAAGCTCCCGATTCTGCAAGACGAAGTTTCCTTTCCTGTCCTTTCCCTTTCTTCCTTTCTTCCTCCCTCCCTCCCTCCCTCTCTCCCTCCCTCCCTTCCTTCCTCCCTTCTTCCCTCCATTCCTTCCGCCCCCTCTTTATCTCTTTGTCTAGGGATATGATCTTGTGCTAGCAGGAAGAGCACTCTACCACTGAGCCCCTTTATCACAGAGCTACATTCCCAGCACCTACTTTAAAAAAAAATTCACCCCACATTTTATCTTATTTCATTTTTGAGGTAGGACTTGAATTATGTAGCCCAGACTGGCTTTGAGCATGCAGTAGTCCTCATGCCTTGAACTTCTGGGTGCCGAAATCACAGGCATGAAGTATTGTAGGAAGCCGCGCGTGTGCTGGCTAAAGCCGCGTTTGCCTGACATCCGGGATTTTTCCTGGTGAATAGGTGAATTGCGCATGTGCCATGGAAAAGGCCTGCCAAAGTTAAAGCCCATCCCACGGCGTTTGGCTCGCTACGAGTAAGCAGCCAATCAGAGGTGAATGCACCGCTCCAAGGGTATATTAAGCAGTGCTTTTCCTGGGCCTGGCGTTTTCTTCCACCATTTTGTTTTTTGGGAATAAATGTGTTTTTACGGAAGGATTCTGTGTGTGTGGTGCGTTCTTGCTGGCGAGACGATTACACGCGCGCCTCACAAAGTATCATGCTTGGTCTCAGTTTTATTATTTTAAGACCGAGTCTCACTAAGTTGTCTATGTGGCCTTGAACTGACTCTGCTTCGAAGGACAGCAGGCAGGCTGCAAACCTGTGTTCTTCTTGCTGCAACCTCCCTGGAGAATTTATTGTATGTTTGATTTGAGCGGAAACTTCCATTCCTTTTTGAAAAGCAGGAATTGCGAAACATCAAAGGTTCTATCTTTTTTGTTTATGCCCCCCTCTTTTGGGATAGTGAACCCTCAAGAGTTAGCTAGTTGCTAATTGTTGTCCCAAGCTATGAAAATATGACATCTTAGCCAGGCATGGTGGCTCAAAACTTTATTCTCAACACTTGGAAAGCAGAAGAACTCCCTGTGAGTTCAAGACTTGCTTGGTCTATACAGTAAATTCTAGGTCATCCAGGGCTATCCAGATGTACTGATAGCTGAGTTTCTTGGGCACTTGGTATTAGAATGATTGGCTTTTACACATGTGGCTTGGTAGAGCCCTTCCACCTTGACTCTCACCCATGAAAAGCACGGACTCACATGTAGATTCACTGTCCTCATGCTTGGGCTGGTCTGTATCTAACGTCAAACTTTCTTTCCTCATTTATGTCTAAGCATTTGTGTATTTGGTGGCTGTATGCCAGAGGCTGAGGGGCACACATGCACACTGAAGGGAGGCTAGCCTGCCTCCCTCCTTCCATTTTCTTAAACCATAGGAGACTGTGCTAATGTATTTTCCCCCAACTGTGACTTTAAATGCATCCTGAGAGATGCCTCTAGAACTCAGTGTAAAACAGTGACAAGAGCAGCACTCCTTGTTGAGATGCCCCAATCCTACGTCTAAACCCACCAGCACTGCTTATTCATCTAATATAAAAATGCAAAGTTTAGCTCTTCAGGGGGTGCACACAAACCTATACAAATGTGGAGTTCATTTTTGTCATTGTTGCTGTTGGTTGTTTTCTCAGAAGTAGAGCAAATGCTCAGGGAAACATCACTGCGGACACACTCTCATTCCCACCCGTGGCAGACAGCTGTGTCTAACTGGAATGGAGTGGAGGGGTATGGCCATTAAATGCACCTCTGCCCTCCAGGATAATGTTCCTGTCATTTGGGGAGATGGAAACGCTGTAACTGTTGAAATTCTACAAATTTGATCTTTTCGTTGCTAACCAGTGTAACCTTAGAAGAATACCACATTCAAAGAGAAGATGAAAATATAATAAAAAAGCACATGGTAACCTATGAGCCTCTAGAACCACCTGCAAGGCAGCTCAGGTCCTCACGGCTTCCCATGAGGGCAGGAGTTTAGAAGCACACGGACAGTCTACTTGTCTACCTCTCAGTTCTAACACAATGCCATCAAAGAGGCAGATAGGAAACGAGGCTGGGTAAGTTCAGAGTCCAGCCTCACTTCTGAAGGGCTTCACTATTTCTTTTTTTTTTCTTATCCTCATGCAGGGTCAAAGAAAGAGCATCTCCATCTTAAAGACAAAGGAAAAGAAGCTGGGAAAGTTAATTCTAACGGAATGCAAAGCTACTATGTGGTCAGATCAGAATTTCAAACCATGCCCTTTTTTTGTTGTTTTTCGTATGCACATGTATGCACATGGAGGTCAAAGGTTGACATCAGATGTCTTCCTTGATGACTCTCCATTTACTAAGGTAGGGTCTCTCACTGAATCTAGAGCTCACAGATTTGACTAGTCTAGTCAGCAAGCTTGCCCTGGGAGGATGTCCAGTCCAGTTTCCAAACGTTGGGGTTATAGGGAGGCCACTACACCCTCCTGGCTTTTATATGGATACTGGGTATCTGTTTATTCGCTGAGCTTTTGAGTCAGTTAATGGGCCGAGCTCTGAGCCAGATGTTGAGCAATGGATGCTTGGAATGTGTTAGGCAGCATGACTCAGGCTGACATCAGGATAGAGACATACAGTGTAGACACTCTAGGTTTCCCCATATATAATTCAAATGGACACTGAACAGAAGGATAGATTCTCCCAATGCCAAGAAGTATCACGTCATGACACAGGAATGAGGACAATGACATTATTAACTGTCCCTGGATTCCCATTCCTCTTCCCACAAATGTGTCTAAGTTGGAGTGGGGTGACAGATACTCTTTAACTCCACTAGAGGGGAACAGAATGACACTAACCAAACCAAACCATTTACAAGTTTGTCACCCCCAGAATGGAGAGGCACTCTTGCTGTCTGGGCTCTGCTGATGACCTATGTTAGAGGTTAAGTCCTGCTGATATTTTCTACAACCTGCAAGATACATGGAGTCCAAACCATCTGCTCTTCCTGCAGAAGGAGTTTTCTATCGTTTTCAGTCAAACTCCCAGCATCTGCCAGTTAAACCAATGAAATGCGGCCAATAATATACCTGGCATATTTTGTGCATGTGGAGATGTAGGCAGGAAGGTAGTCTGTGATAACATGGGAGACTTCCTCATGGTCTGTAGAAGATGAAGGGTTTGCTTAATAGAGAAATTGAGGTTTGGGCTTAGCACTAATAGAACCTACCCAACAACAGGTTTTATTGGTGTTTGTTTGTTTGTTTGTTTGTTTTAAACCCACACTGCCCCAATTCAGTCAGCACAGCTACATGTGGCCCCTGAGCCCTTGAAATGTGCTGACTTCGACACTTTGGCCGTAGGACATAGAGAAACCACAATACTGGGATATTCCTCTCCTCTTAGCTAGCTTTCACAGTGCTAGATAGTGCTATGCATGCTGCTGGGGGAATGACCATATTAATGTTGTTGTCCAATGCTGGACCCTGCATGCTATGTTACCAATCTGCCAGGCAAGATTCGTTTGTATACTGGTTCGATAGTGGCTTGATGGTTAAAGGAGAACTAAGCAATTTTTGATTGGATCTGAGGTCTTCTCCACAGGAGGGAATCTCACCACTGGTACAATAATTCCCAGTCAAAATCTCATGGCTGAGAAAGTCATATATATGCCCTAAGGAGGAACCTGCTACTGTTATTTTGCTAAGTGGCCACATTGCCAAATTATCTTTTAAATCTTTGTATTTATACCTGTGAATGCGTCTTTCTCTTTGAAGCATCCATCAGTACAGAGATACAGAACCAGGCCAAGTACTGAGAAGAAGAGCCTTAGTGCTTACTACTAAATGGGACATCTATATCACCCTCATCCAAACCCCACACGCAAGCAAGGCTCAGGGAATATCCCAGAAGAGGAAGCAGGAAGAATTGTTAAAGCAAAAGGATGGAGGAACACTGTGAAAAGCTGTCTTCTGGTTGTGACATGGGCCCTGCCCTCCTGACCTCACAGCAGAGGTGGCTACCCGATCAAGAATGAGCCAAGCCAGCCTAATTCTGATTTAGGTGGGGTTATTGCTCTCTGGGTCCTACCACCTACTGAGGAGATACAGGCAGTTGATGGCTCCTAGGAAAAAGGGAACCACTTCGCAGTGGCTGGTGGCCACCGGTAGCTTGCCCATACACTAGTGCAGAGAGATGCTCAACCATCTCAAAGCTGTGATCCTCTAATATCGTTCTTCATGCTGTGGTGACCCCCTCCCCCGCCATAAGATTACTTGTGTTGCTACTTTGTAACTATAATCTTGCTACTGTTATGAAGTGTAATGTAAATATCTGTGTTTTCCTAGGACCATAGGCTACCCCTGTGAAAGAAAGGGTCCTTTGACACCTCCTCCAAAGTAGTTCACAGGTTGAGAACTACTGCATTGGTGGCTGGCCACACGCCCATGCGAGCATGGGCCGCATTAGCTGGACTTAGCGGGTTATTAAAAAAGAGATGAGGATGACAGAAAGTTGGGAGGGGTGTATTGGGGAGTTATAGGAGGGAAGTGGGAAATGATATGATCATGTTTCATGTACACATGTATGGAATTCCCAAAGAAGATAAAATTATTATAGAAAAAGAGATGTAGTAACTTCTGTTGGGGACCTGGGGTTTTACATTTTTCTTTACTTTTAATACTGCAGATTTAAGTAGACACAGGTGGTTGCTGGAGTGGAAGATGCAATTTTAAACCTCTCTTACCCAGGAATCCTTATTTGTTCAAACTGAAGACCACTTCCCATCCTCCCTCCTTTGCCCGTGTACTACGATGGTGGACACAGACCTTGTGAATCTTTGGTTCTATACTGGACGACTATGGTTGGGTGTTTCTTCTGAACTTGTCTTTCATGTTAAGCCCCAACTCCCACCCCAATATGAGCCAAATGTGATAGCTATCAGCTTGTCTGTCAATTCGACTACATCTGGAATGAACTGCAAACCAGAAACGGAGGGCACACCTCTAGGAGAGTTTTCTGCTTGGTGTGAAGTGGGTGAGTCCACTCCTACTCCAGACCTTTGAGGTGGGAAGACACAAGCCTTTAATCCAGATCTTGAGGCAGAAGACACACCTTTAATCTGCGGTATATTTCTGCTGGAAGTCTATAGGGATAGAGAAGCAGGAAGCTTCTGTTCTTTGCCTGCTTGCCCTCACCTTGCAAGCACATCCATTCCCCCACTGGCATTTGAGGCTACCTCTTTGGTACTCCAGCATATACTGAACCCCAGCTGAGACATCCAGACATCCATCTTGTGAACTGAACAGCTACTTGAATTCTTAGACTTTCTGTTCACAGCCATTGTTGAATTAGCTGGACTACAACCTATAAATCATTCCATTAAATCATGTATATGTGTATGTGTGTATATGTGTATATGTATGAGAGATCCCATATATATATATATATATGTGTATGTATGTATGCATGTATGTATGTGTGTGTGTATGTATGTATGTATGTGTGTATCTATGTGTGTATGTATGTATGTGTGTGTATGTATGTGTATGTATGTATGTGTATGTATGTATGTGTGTATGTATGTGTATGTATGTATGTGTATGTATGTATGTGTGTGTGTATGTATGTGTATGTATGTATGTATGTGTATGTATGTATGTATGTATGTGTGTGTGTATGTATGTATGTGTATGGAGAGGGAGAGAGAGATAGTAATTCTGTAAGTTCTGTTACTCTAGAGAATTCTGACTAATACACCCAGGTAGAAGCTGCTTTTGTGTTTTCCTCCTCTCCTGTCAACCTCTCTTCGTACCCACTCCCCCTCTCCACCCCAGCCCACACTGTCCATTGATTACTTAGTCCATCCAAATCTGACAAATATGTTTGGGCAAGCTTCAAAGGATGTAATAATCAAGTAATTATATTGCTACCCATTTAGGACATTTCTAGACCTTTTATCTGACAAGGGACGACATCTATTTTCTGGTGTGAAGAGAGAGTACTTTGCTCTCTCCTTATCAAAGGCACAGAGTGAGCCGAGGCTTTCCCAGCACTAGGGGAGACACATGGAGAAGCTCAAACATGCCCTGGGGCTTCCTCGTTAGCACCTGCCTGTGAAAGGGCAGTGCCTTCAGCATTAGTGACTTCAGCACCTGACAAGCATTATCATGACACATTCTTTTCTGGGGGCTCTTGATTTTCCACAATAAAAAAAAATGAAAAGCCCAATTCTAAGGAAGGGTAAACATCACAGGTCGAACTTTATTACAATTCCTTTCAGAGTTCTTAGTAAGACTGTCATCATGTTCTTGAGCATAGATTAAATGGACCGAGCCATCTTCTGAGCCTCCATCTGCTCTGCTGTGCTAAAATGTTGGTTGTAAATATATCTGTAATTGGTGTGCCTCTGCGTTGTTGATCTTATTTCTCAGATTACAGCTGGAGATGGCCATTGTCTGTGGGCAATTAACTGCGAGCCACCCTGAATTCATGAGGATCTGGAGGAAGGCTGCAGCTGTAATGTTGTGATTCTTATTCTACTTTGTGTGTGTGTGTGTGCGCGTGTGTGTGTGCGTGCACGTGCGTGCACATGCAGGGTATAAGCCAGAGGACAATGTTAAGTATTTTCTTAAGTCATTCTCAGTATAGTTTTAAAACAGGGTCTGTTTGGTGAAGTTGAATCTCACCAATTGGCTAGACTGTCTGTCCAGCAGGTCCAGGGATCCACCTGGCTCCTCCCCTCAGTGCTGGAATCGTAGGCAGTTATCACCGAGCTGGGCTTTTACACGAGTGCTGGGGATCGGACCTCAGCCTTCAGCTTGCCAGCAAATACCTCCTTACCAGAGCCGTCTCTCAAGCCCTGTTCTACTTACTGTCTTCAGACCAGGTTTCACTGAGAAGGCCTCCCTAAAGTTAGCTGTAAAGCCCTGCACAGTTCAACACAGCCAGCAAACCTGAGGGTCTCAGGTTACTGTGACAGCCCCCCCCCCCAAGGTGGCTTTCCTTGTCATCCTCTACCACTGGTTCCATGATATTTTCAAGGAAAACACCAGGCCACCTAGTTGATCTGCCTGCAAGGTGTTAGTTATGTCAACCAACCCTGCATTGTAAACTGTGCTCCACTCTCTCCAACAGACACATGCTTGTAAGGAAACCTAGTTTTAGTGAAGTTGTGAAAAGAGCTTGTTTGCTTTAAAAATTTTTCCCTTCCATTCCCTTTCCTTCTTCCTCCCTTCCTCCATCCCCCCCTCCACCCTCTTTTTCTTTATTGCTTGCATGTTTTCTGAGACAGGGTCTCACATTTTAATTCAGACTGACTTGGAGTTCCTATGTCTGTCATATAGGCTGGCTTCAATCTCATAGCAATCCTCCTGCCTCAACATCTAGGGGCCTAACAATTACAGACTGGCATCACCATGCTCGGCTATATTTCAGTTCCTTATATGAAGGAAATAATCTTCCTGGTGAATCTGAAGTAATCTAGGTGGTTGGGTTTAATTGACAGCAACAGGCTTTAAATCGTAAATTTGGAGCAAAGAATGCATTTGAGCACAGAGATTAAGCGCAACTTGCAGGGCCCTAGAGAAGAAGCATTGCATTTGAAAATGCTCTAGTAGTTAAAACTGTGTGCTTGATTAGTTTCTAAGGGACGTACTCAAAGACAACACACCACAATTCCAGATCTTATAGTGTTCCTGAGAACATGCCATTTAATTCAACTAAACATCCAGCCATTCTCTTGAATCGGTTCTGCTGGGTCTTAAACTTCCAAGATATAATTGGTCTGGACAGCTCCATGAACCCAACAGGGAGCCCCTCTCTCCTGGCATGAACATGAAGGTCAAGACAAGTCTTCCCTCCAGAATGGTCGTTTCTTCCACAGACAGGCTCTTGGCGGTCAATGCTGAAAGGAACAGATGCCATGGACGCTAGCACTAAGTCATTGAAAGAGCGGCTAAACTCATGCTGATGATGGATAAAGCCTTATTTTTACCCTCTCGCCAGAGGTCAACTTCATCTTGGTACTTCAGAGCTGAGTTATTTTCAGATGTTCCATGATAAAATGTGTTCCGAGCCTCGAGGCTATTTTGTTAGCTGAAAGATAGATCTAGTCCCTCTCACAAAACATGCACCAAGTAATTAAGGAAAGGATGGGGCGGAAATCGCAGGTCCTCAGGGACAGCAGTATGCATACATTTCCCGAGGCCCTTTGACAGTGAGCCATCCGAACAGCAAGGCCACTGAAGATGTCCTTAGTTTGACATCTTAGAAGCACTCCATTTGGGGCTGAGGAGGTGGCTCAGGGACAAGGTGCTTTCTACACAAGCATGAAGACTTAAGTCCACATCCCCCAGTCCCACTTAATAGGCAGGCATGGTGGTATGCTTCTACAGCCTCCTGTGCTGGGAGAATGGAGGCAGGAGGATTACTAGGGCTTCTGTTCAGCCAGTCTAGCCAAAATGGAGAGCTTTGGGCTCAGTAAAGGTCCTTGTCTTAAGGAAATAAGATGGGAGTGACAGAGGAAATCAGCTGCATGTGTGCTTGCACACACACATTCGCGCGAATGCAGAGACACATACATTTACATACATGCACATGTACACTTATATACACACATACATAAACCACACACACACACACACACACACACACACACACACACTTAAAAAAAGAAGAAACAATCCTACTGCACCATTTTTAACCTCCCTAGCAGATACTGCTAGTCCTCTGACCAAAAGATGGTCCACTTTTTCCTGCTGTGACTGTTTGTTGGAATAACAACAAGTCCAGCTGACAAAATATACTTTTCAGATTCTCTTAACATAGCGTTGGCCAACCAGATCCCAACACAAAGCTGTAGGGCACTTATAGAAAAGTTCTATTATCCAGTTACAGGCTCTTCCTTGCTCGCTTCCCTTCTCTGCCTGACCGGAGGCAAAGCGGCCACTTTCTGACCAAAGACAACCCACTTCCTCTTTTTAAATGGATCTTTGTGGCAAATAAAAGGGAGATTTCATAATCGCAAGAAAACAGATACCAGTTTTCCAATGAGCGGCAGGGCAGCAGTGTGGATCTTACCCATCTTGTTAGCCTTAAGTGTTAGAAGGAAGCAGAGTGGATGGCTTCTCTTATTGCTGTTCAGGTAGCAGGGTGACATGGGACACTGAGGAACGGCTGTGTGTTGAAAGCCTAAGGGTCCATTCTTCACAGAGCAAGTGCTTACGGGTCTTTGACTCCTTTATGGCCACTGAGTCCCAGACACTAGTATCTTATTCAGTCTTCTGCATTACTTGACCGCAGAGAGAGTCCAGAAAGAACTGCCCTCCGGATCTTCCCCAGACGTGTATATCCCTCCTCTTCTCACCCTCTCAGAGGCTAAGGCAATAATGAACCTCTTCAAACATCTGCTAATGAGGCTTTTGCCTTGAGACACTAAGTGAAGGAGAGACAAGGGATTGGTTTCCACACACTTGAGCTCTGCCAAGAGCCCAGGCTCTGAGGAGTTTGCAGGGTACCGCTGTCCCTCATGCCTTTCCCTTCATGGATAGAGATAATGATAGTCACTTGAGGGGCATGTTATGCCCTTCTGTTGTATATACAAATCAGCCTTAATGGATATTTTTTTACAACTTCCCACAGGGAAAATAGGCCATGTGAAAGTGCCAGGCGTCCAACTGTCACTTCCTACCATGGACAAAAAGGAAAAAAAAAATCAACAGCCCTACTTAGAGACAGCCAGTGATTGCACTCACCACTAAAAGCGCCTAATGCTTTTGTCTGAACACTTGGCTTTGGGGCTTCCACATTCTACAGGCACTTGGAACCCATGATGCCTGCCAGAATCACAGGCCAATTTGGAATCATTTGTTTGGCCAGATGAAGGAAAGAAAGCGAGGAGAAACTCCACTCTGCTACTTTTTTTTTGCAAGCCTGGTTTGGGTCCCATAATGAAACAGTTCAGGGGCCTCTAAAAAGTGGTGACTTCTGCCTTTCTGCTCAACAACTTCCTGACCTGAGGTCCTCCAGTGACTGAGGTTACAAGAGCAGACTTCCAGGATGGCAGATTTTTTTTTTCCTGTCTGGAAAACCTTTCTCATTCATGACAGAAAGGCATGTGGTATTTGGGGTTAATAACCTAATGAAGTAAATCTTACTCTTGTGGATTAGACACCCCTTACCTACTTCCTAGCGAAAATCTGAAGGCCTCGGGAATGAGTAGGAGAACTAGGAGGAGGGATGCTGGATGGATAGATGGACAGATGGATAGATGGACAGATGGATGGGTAAAAGGAAGGAAGGCAGAAAGGTTTATACCTGAGGAAGATGGGCACAGTCACCTCACTTGCGTCTCTCTTATTCAGCAAAATTCCATGTACCAGCCTAACTGTGCAGAGCACAGGCATGACGTACAGTCTAACTGTGCAGAACACAGGCATGCCGTACAGCCTAACTGTGCATAACGCAGGCATGCCGTACAGCCTAGCTGTGCAGAGCGCAGGCATGCCGTACAGCCTAACTGTGCAGAACGCAGGCATGACGTACAGCCTAACTGTGCAGAGCGCAGGCATGACGTACAGCCTAGCTGTGCAGAGCGCAGGCATGATGTACAGAAGGGAACTCCTCTCGGAATATAACGTCACTTCAGCCATCAACCATTTTATTAAGATCGATGAGGAAGGTTCCAAATATTCTACTTTCTTGTGATTTGATAATTGCTGGTTATCTCTGGGGGCCCTGGAGCTTCCTCAAAATATCCCTGTTATTAAAACGTTTTTTGTTTGTTTTGTTGTTTTTTCTTTTCTTTTTTTCTTTATTGGATATTTTATTTACATTTCATATGTTATCCCTGTACCCCATTCCACCCCCCAGGAACCCCCTATCCTATCACCCCTCCTCCTGCTTCTCTGCGGATGTGCCCCTACCTACCACCCCACTCCCACCTCCCCACCCTCAAATTCCTACCTACTGGGGCGTCCAGCCTTCATGAGACCAAGGATCTCTTCTCCCATCTATGCCTGACAGGGCCATCCTCCCTTACATATACAGCTGGAGCCATGGATCCCTTCCTAAGTGCTCCCAGGCTGGTGGTTTAGACCCTGGGAGCTCTGGATGGTTGGTATTGTTGCTCTCCTCATGGGGCCACAAACCCTTTCAGCTCCTACAGTCTTCACTCTAACTCCTCCATTGGGAACCCCATGATCAGTTCAATGGTTAGCTGTGAGCATCTGCTCTGAATATGTCAGACTCTTGCAGACCTCTGAGGAGACATCTATATCAGGCTCTTGTCAGCATGCACTTCCTGACTTCCACATCAGCATCTACCTTTGGTGACTGCACATGGGATGGGTACCCAGGTAGAATAGTCTCCAGACAACCCCTCCTTCAGTTTCTGTTTGTTTGTTTTGCTTTGCTTTGCTTTTTACTCTTTTGTTTTGTTCTTTCAAGATAGGGTTTCTCCATATAGCCCTAGCTGTCCTGGAACTCGCTTTGAAGATAAGGCTGTCCTCAAACTCAGAGATTTGTTTGCCTCTTCCTCCTGAGTGCCAGGATATTATAGGTAGCTGATATTAAAGATTTTAAGTCATGAGCTTAAAATCCCAATTAGAAGTCATAACAGGCTCCTAACAATCTTTGTATATATGTGAGAAAATATATGTAGAAATTAAATATACAAAAATGAATGAATGCATGTATGAATGCACGCATGAATTAAGGGCTATTTAATTAGTAGAGACAATCTCAACATTGTCATTACAAGATTCTTATAAAAGTGTGCTCAAACAGTGCAGTTATCCTCCACTTAAAAATTTATGTGTTTTCTTCTGATCCAGCTGATGTCCATTGCAAATGAAAGTTCCAATTACCTAATTAGAATTTCCATGACTATGGAACGTTACAAGTTCAGACCCAGATTATCTTGGGCCAGCTTTAGCCTTCTGAATTGCTCTGTGTGTGCACTGACATCTTTGTGACCATTAGGCAAATCCTTCAGTATGTACAGACACCTAGCTAGCCCTCAAGGCTGAAGGTGTCATCAGAGGTCATCTGAGGCCTGTATCAGAGATTACCACCCTTGCTTTTACCTGCCTGCCTGATGTTCCCATGAGTGTATTTTAAAGGTGTCTTTATTCATGTCTTTCCCCTGTTAGTTTATAAGTATCACGAAACTATTCTCACATGAGTACATGAGCTCTTAGGTCATCTAAATCTCTTTTCTCAGGGCATGGTCACTCCTATTTGGCTCCAGGATGAACTATCTCTTATCCACTTTGAGATGAGAATTATTTCTTGGGAATCAATACCATGAAATGATGTGTCCTGGCCCAGAAAGTTTCTTGAGAACACACCCTGATGGCCTCTCCAAGGTCTGACAACTTTCATCACTGCTCAAAGCAATGCGTTCAATCTCATTGCTATGGTCCTGCAGTCACAGGAACGCTTAACTTCCAAATGTTGTGTGTTCGCCAGGAGGGATTTGCAAAGGAAGGCCTGGCAGGCGGCAAACAGTTCCATGGAATGCCAGCCCAACTCCAGTAAGGTTTCGCAGAAGCTGAGGTTAAACAGCTAGCCTGTTGTGGAGACAGCTAGGGAGCCACCTTGGTTCCTTCCTTATTTGGGTCTGAGCGTCTATAGCTGGAGGTAGATCAGCTGTACTGACAGCTCCAAGCCAGCCCATGCATAATTCACCAGAACTGATAAAACAGGCTGGAGAGGGACAAGCCTTGGCTGTTCCCTGGTTCATGATCAAATTCGATCTCTGTTTGATCTCAATGGTCCTGTAATCTCCCCACTTTGATAACACTGGAGCAGGTGTAAAGTCAAATAACTACAGACATCTGGGGGTGGACAGGCAAAGGCCCTTCTGAAGAATAAAGTCTAGCTTCAAACCCAGCCAATGAGCCAAGAGAGGGAAAAGGGCACAAAAGTAAATTACAGACAGGAAGGAAACAGCCTGTATGAAGATAGGTCAGAAGACATGAAACCACTCTGAGGTTCCACTCTGAGGAGCGAATCCATCACTCTGCCCCCACCAGACCCTGAGATGAAACGGCCGCCTGCACATCTGCTGCTTTTTATCTTGGGTTCTCGCATTTTTCATCAGGAAAAAAATGGAGAGTGACAGGCTATCCTGCACTTCCTGCCACCTCTTCACAGGCCACATTTTATAAATGTTCTGGTTAATCAGAATTATTAATAAGGAGCTTGTCTATTTATTTTTAATCTCATGAGCTGTATCAGAGTTTTCTCGAAAAAAATAGAACTTATAGAATGTATCTCTCTTTATATATTGAAAGGGGATTTATTAGAGTGACTGAGAGGCTGCAGTTCAGCTAATCCGCCAATGGCTGGCTATGAGCAGAAAGCCCAAGAATCCAGTAGTTGCTCAGTCTAGTTCAGTATAGGTTCCAATACCAGTGAAGGGATGGTCTTGCTTGCAAAAATGCAGAACAAAAGCTTCATCCTTCCAAGTCCTTAAATAGGCTTCCAGCAAAAGGTGTGGCCCAGATTAAAGGTATGCTTTCCCACCTCAAGAACTGGATTAAAGGCATGTCTTCCTAATTCAAAGATCCAGATTAGAAGTGGATCTTCCTACTTCAAATTAAGTTAAAAAAACAAAAAACCAAAAAACAAAAAACCCTCCCAGGTATGCCCTCCAGTTTGGGGTTTTAGTTCCAGATGTAGTCAAGTTGGCAACTAAGAATAGCCATCACATGAGCCATTCAGTACCCTGCAACCCTGGCTTTCCAACCTGTGACTCAGCCACAAAAAAGTTTAAGTTCTTGTTCCCACCAAGAGGCTGCCCATGACCCATCATGTCACTGGCAATCATGGGAAGTTCTCTGTAGTTCTTGAGGACCTCTCATGGGTCCCAGCCCTTCCCACACCCCTTTGTCTCCTGACGTAGCCTGGGAGCACCTCTGCTATTTCTCCTCATTTGGATCCCTCTGGAATAAAGGCTTATGGCACTTAATATGATAATAGCTAATTAATTAACTGTGTGAAGATGGCTCCAAGCGAATCTTTCTCATTAAAGTACAGGCTGCACCACATGATCTCCAACATCTTGGGAAGGCCATTGGTATCTGGGGATGTGCTTCTGTGTTCAACTCTCTAAGACTGGCTTTGCTTGATTTTCAGAGGTGAAGGTAGCAGCCTTTCACATCTGGTCAGGTGCCTGAGCTCAAGCAGGTACACAAAGGAC
The DNA here is from genome assembly GCF_004785775.1 of Grammomys surdaster. Lineage (NCBI taxonomy): Eukaryota > Metazoa > Chordata > Mammalia > Rodentia > Muridae > Grammomys > Grammomys surdaster. Next base: position 702,431 of record NW_021621692.1, read on the forward strand.
ATCTGTGATGTGAACCAGACGACTACCTGACCTAGGAGCTTAGTGCTTCTGAGGAGGGACCAGTCATTGCATCTCACTCTTGTTCTGGAGGAGGAAGGATGCTCTCTGAGACATTCAGCAACCTTGTGTCAAGGTGGGACTAGAATCAAGTCTCAGCTCAGTGTGTGATGTCCTTTTCTGTCTTCATTGCTAGCACGGAGTGGAGGTTGAGGACCGTGATGGTTTGCATGTGCTTGGCTCAGGGCACGACACCATTAAGAGGTACAGCCTTGTTGGAGTGGGTATATCACTGGGGGTGTGGGCTTTAAGATTCTTGTCCTAGCAGCCTGGAAGCCTGTCTCCTCTTAGCAGCCTTCAGATGAAGATGTAGACCTCTCAGCTCCTCCTGCACCATGCCTGCCTGGATGCTGCCATGCTTCCACCTTGATGATAATGGACTGAACCTCTCAACCTGTAAGCCAGCCCCAGTTAAATGTTGTCCTTTCTAAGACTTGCCTTGGTTATGGTGTCTGTTCAGAGCAGTAAAACCCTAGTGAAGACAAGGACCCAATAGAGCTACTTGAATATGGTAATTTACTTCTATGTGATATGTATTTTTCTGAGGTTGTAATTTTATTTCATTCTCCCTTATTGTAGTGAATTCTGACTAGATCCCGAGGAAGGGCTATTAAGTGATAAAAAGCTACATGTTTCCTGCCACCTGAGACCAGGATTCAGAACAGAGAAGTATGTCTGTCTTCCTGCCTAAAACCACTCAATGGAATGGTTGAGCCAGATGTTTAGAAGTTTTTCATAGTTCTGTGTTTATAAGTAAAGCCCTGAACAATGTTGGACTATAAGTATCTTAGGGGGTCACTGGGGAGGCTCGGGAGGTGGGTCAGATGGTAAAAAGCTTGCTGCTCAAGCATGAGGACCTGAGTTCAATCCCCAGCATCTGCAGTAAGTGCTAGCATGGCAGTGGGCACCCATCATCCTAGAGCTGGGAAGGACAAAACAGAAGCATCCTGGGGCGTGGTGGCTATTCAGCCTAGAAGAATCAGCCCAGGTTTAATGAGAGACTTTATCTCAAAATATAAGGTATAGATGAATAGAGGAAGACACCCAACGTCAGTCTCTGGCTTCTACACCCATCAAAGACATACACATACAGGAACATGTACATGCATGCATGTACGCATGCACGCATGCACAGATGCATGCACAGACCCACACATTCGCTCACACATCCAGGCATCTTTGCACGCACGTACATGCATAAGGAATCCTGGAGTACTTCCCAGATGCTATAAGATCTAGTTTCAGTGGTTTGTAGAGGCCCAACTCTAGCCTAGCTTCACAGCTCTCTTCCAGTCTGTTTGCAACTCCTGAATGACCAGGGGCTAAAGTGAACAGTGATCCAAATGGAGACATAAATTATTCATTTTCTCTCAGGCTTGGAAGAGAGACAGTTTTCAACAAATGAACAGGTTGCTTTAAAAAATGTATTTTCAGAGATGTTGTTCTGTAGACGAATGTTTTTAACTGAGCACCAGGGTTCTTCCTATGGTCCCTGTCCTAGACCAGATTCTCTACCCCAAATGCTACCCCAAATGCTACACTGTTAGAAACAGCATTCCCATTCCAGCAGAGGAAGGCCATGGCCCATGTCAATATCTACTGACGTGGGAAGTGGCAAGCAGACAGTGTCACAGCCAAGTGTGGTCAGGGGAGTTTAGGGAGGGACTAACTCCTCCATAAGCTGGCTGCCTAGCTGGATTTCTGGTCCCCTTTCCCTAGTCTTGCTGAGAGAGGAGATTTTAGATCACAATGCTTCTTCAGATCTTAGCCCAAGCCAGTAGACTCGAATATGACTGGCAGAGTGACCTGCAGGTACTCTGGCTTTATTACAGTGCAATTTCATTGCTATCCTAACCCCAGCGCCATCACAGTTGACAACAGCATTGGCCACAGGAGAAGAGATTGTAAAAAGAATGATTTAAAAAGTGTTCCCAGCACCCAGGAGGCAGAGGCAGACGAAATCTCTGGGTTTGAGGCTACCCTGGTCTACAGTGCGAGTTCCAGCACAGTCAGGGCTACACAGAGAAATCCTGTCTTGGGGGAAATAAAGTGGTCCCTAAGTTCTTAGATGACTGTCTTAGTTAGGGTTTTAATGCTGTGAACAGACACCTAGACCAAGGCAAGTCTTATAAAGGACAACATTTAATTGGGCTGGCTTACAGGTTGAGACGTTCAGTCCATTATCATCAAGGTGGGAGCATGGCAGTATGCAGGCAGGCATGATGCAGGCAGAGATGAGAGTTCTGCATCTTCATCTGAAGGCTGCTAGTGGAAGACTAGCTTCCAGGCAGCTAGGATGAGGGTCGTAAAGCCTACACCCACAGTGACACACCTACTCCAACAGAGCCACATCTTCTAATAGTGCCACTTCCTGGGACAAGCATACACAAACCATCACAACAGTTCACCCATTCTCAGGGAAGACGCACTGGCCTTATTCTGTGCCTGTAACCTCCCAGTTCACAGGGATGGAGAAGTTATGCATAGGTTTACCTCTCATTTCCTCTCATCTTGACCAGCAACCAAAGCCTCAGCCATTGGCCCAGCACTTAGTTCTGTTATTGGTTCTATAGTTCAGAGAGGGAAAAGGATCCAGTTGGAGGTTTAAAGAGAAAGTAACGTAAGTGGAACTATTATATAGAAGTGTTCTAAAAAGCTGCGTGAAGGACGCTCTCTCAGCCAGGAAAAGTGGCCTTACTGTCCTCTGCACAAAGCGCATGCATGCACCAGCATCAATCATTTCCTGCCCGGGTGCCTGTGTGTGGAACCCACAGGCTCAGGAGGTAGAGCAGAGGGATGGAAAACCTGTCCCTGATGGCTGTGAGGCTCTCCTGTCACCCTGGCATGCCGCACCCAAAACATTCCCACCTGGCTGCTGCTAGTAGGGATTTCTATATGGTGTATGCTTTAGGTACCTCTTAGTAGATGTGCTGACAAAAGTCAGTGTCTCTCTGGAAAAACAGGCAGAAAATGGTCATCCTTACTACATGTGTCCCCAAACTCTATGGCGTCATTGGCAAGAAAGCATGGAATACCACTAGAAAGACCCAGATGCCAGGAAAGAGAGAGCTTCCCAGGATCCAGTGGAGATGACATTAGCCAAAATACCCAACAGAGAGGAGATAAAACATAAAGAGATCACCTTCAGTAGATAGGCATAGCCAACCACCCATCTCAAAATTTTTAACTCAGAATTGTTCCTGTCTAAAGGAAACACAGGGACAAAAAATGGAGCAGAGACTGAAGAAAAGGCCATCCAGAGGCCTTGGGATCCATCCCATCTGCAGACACCAAACCCTGACACTATTGCTGATGCAAAGAAGTGCTCACAGGTAGGAGCCTAGTATGGCTGTCTTCTGAGAAGCTCCACCAGCATCTGACTAAAACAGATGCAGATATTCACAGCCAACCATCTGACTGAGCCTGGGGACCCCAATGTTAGAGTCGGGAGAAGGAGCTGAAGGGGATTGAAACCCCATAAGAAGAAGAATATCAACTAACTGGACCACCCAGAGCTCCCAGAGACTAAACCCCCAGCCAAAGAGTGTACATGAATGAGTCCATGGCTGCATACGTAGCAGAGGATTGCTTTATCTGCCATCAATGGGAGGGGAGGTGCTTGGTCCTGATGAGGCTTATTGTCCCAGCAGAAGGGGACGCTAGAGGGGTGAGGCAGGAGTGCGTGGTGGGTGGGGGAGCACCCTCTTAGAGGCAAAGGTGAGGGGGGATGGGATGGGGGTTTGCGGAGAGGAGACAGGGAAGGGGGACAACAGCTGAAATGTAAATAAATAAAATAACCAATTAGTAAAAACAAACAAACAAGGCATAAAAAGAGGAACTGAGGCCAGATGTGGTTGCATAGATCTGCAACCTCAGCATCAGAGGATGGGGCAGGAGGATTGCCTGGACTGGATAGAAAGAACTTTCTTGCAAGCAAGCAGGCAGGCAGGCAGGCAAGCAGACAAGTAAAGAAACGACCTAAAAACTAAGTCAAGCAAAGAATAAACACAAACAAACCAAACAAGCAAAAAATCAGAGGAGAGAGAGAGATGGAGATAGACAGGCAGACAGACAGATATGGCTTATTGTAAAGTTAGTAGTTCACGTAATTTGACATAGAACTTGCTAGCTTTCGTTGTGCTGTATGGGAAGTGAACTCCATGTATAGACAAGGAAACTAAAACTCACTCAGCCCAAGTGTCTGGCACACTCGCCTACCTGTGGCTGAAGCAGAGGTGCATACTTTTCACAAGGCCTAGATATGGTAGCGAGGAGGATACAGAAACATTCTGAAAGCTTACCAACAAACTTAGACAACTGCAATTATAGGAAGAGCCAGAGTAAAAATGAGATATGTCAAAGTGCCCAGTGTCTACAGGTCCTTGGAAAACACCCATTTCTATCTGGAGTTTTGAAGACACACTTCTTGAAATGTACAAACACTCCTTCAAATTTTGAGCTACATGCCATTATTTTATTTCAGGGCCACACACACTGAGTTCTGTCATTAATCATGTTAAGAACTGTACCTGAAAATGAAGAGCTAGGAGCTCATATACTAAGGTTGGAGGATACCCACCGCTACTCGCCCCTCCCCAAATCCACATCCACTGCCATCTAGGAATATAGTCATAGAGAATTAGAAGCTTTGCCGGTGTGATTAGTTAAATTAAGATGAGGGTAGACTGAATTTAGGATTTAGGTTAGGATTTATGTCCTCACAGGGAGAGGAGAGAATGGGGAGAGAGCAGGAAGGAGGGAGAAAGAAAGGGAATGAGGGAGGGGAAGGGAGGGAGGGAGAGAGAGTGGGAGAGGGAGGCAGGGGGAGAGGGAGAGGGGGAGAGAGTGCTTACAAACACATACAGACACAGACAGACAGACAGACAGACAGACATGGAGACAGAGGATGGGAGAAGGCATGTGACAACAGAGACAGATAGAGTGGCAATGGCATGGGCCATGAAACTGCAAAGGGCCATCGAAAGCAAGGAAGAGGAGCAAGGACGCGTCCTTCCTGAGAGCCTGCCAGGGCATCACACCCTGACCTACATGCTGATTTTGGACTTCTAACCTCAGATCTGTGATAGAACAAAATTCCGTTGTTTCAAGCTATGGGCTTGTGGTAGGTTTTTTACAGCAGCTCCACTAGGCTGGTAAGACTCTGGAAACGGATTTAGAAAAGCAAAGGGCACTGGCTGACTAAAGTGTTTCTGACATCGAGATCCACTTCTGCATATCTGAGAACAGCCGTCTCTCCTGTGGATGGCTGAGCATTTGACCTCTGGCTTCCGTGGCTCACATACACCGCTGTGCTGCCTGCCATCACAAGCCTAACCCAGGCTGGAGGGTTCCAGCTGAGAACTCTAATTGACAGCCAATGTTCCGCATCTCCTGGACAATGCACTTGTCACAGAGGTGAGGAAGGGACCTGCATGGACACCAATAAACAGCCGCTAATTAGATTTAGGGATGAGATCTAATGTTCTTCCAGAAAGAGAAGCAATCCTGATACACAATTGTAACATGCTTATATTCGCCTAATTTTAAGCTTAATGTTCTTTTCTTCTGAAATTAACATAATCAAGTTTAGCATATTTATGTTAAGGACATCTGATGAATAAACATAATGTTATACATACTCTTATAAGTCAGTGATAGAGAAGGCCAATTATGATCATTTAAAAACAGAAAAGATAATTTCCTTCAACTGTCTGTAAGGGGAAAATAAGCTTTTTTTCCCCCTTTGGAAAAATTCACAATACCGCAAATGAGCTACTTATCTCTCGAGTTTCCAGACAACTTAGCTAAAGAAAAAAAAAACCCTCTAACAGAAATAACAGTGAAATATTTCCAACCGCAGAGGAATTCTAAATTTATATAACATGAGAAATTCAAAATTTGTGATATCCTTAAGGTAAACAAGATATCTCTGATATCTCTGCATTCCCTCAGTAGGCCTACCACTATGCTAACAGGCCAGAGACTGATTCTAGATTCTGTAGAGACTCTATCAATAGCCATTATCAATGGCAGAGTTCTCCCCTACCAAAATGGTACCTGGGATTAGTTTGTATGCAGCTCTGAGTCAATCATGTACTAATAATGTCTCTGGGCAGTTTAAAATACTTGATGCTTTCCCACTGACATATGCTTAGGAGAGCACATGTACCTTTACAAGTCAACAGTAAGATACCTAAGCCAACTATGAGACAGGCCAATGGTATGAATGGGCACACCTGAAAACAATGACCAACAGACACAGAAAATATGGTCAATAATGAAGTGCAAACTGAAATGTGATAACACAGCACTTCACACCTACCAGGGTGGCCAGGATAGCCCAGACCTGTAATTGAAATGGGGCAACCTGTGGAACTGAGAGCTCTAATCTCTGAGAGCTAATGGATCTCCAGGAAGATGGTGCTCGAACCAAAGTACAGGACAAGAAGATACAGCAAGTATCTGCTGAAGAGTTTTGGACTCCATGTTTTTTGGTGGTCAGAGACACTCTAGTGCGGTGAGAAGAGATGATGTTTAGTTTTTTTTAATATATAATAGTCTTCTTTGAAATAATAATTAAAAACAAACTTACTGAAACAGCCAACACGACCAGGGTAGCTCTCCCCAGTTCTCCCTCCTTGCCATCCTTTCTTTTCCTCCCTCTCATGCCTGGGAGCTTCTGGCCAAATCACTCAGTCAACTCGTTGCATCTTCAGCTGAACTGGCCAGTTGCCTGACTAAATCAATAAGATGTATTTACATGATCTGTGGCTGAAATGCACATTTTTGTAAAAGAGTTTCAGGACATTAAGTCGGATTGACAGGCCTGACCAGCCAGTAGAGATGGGTAATGCCATCGTCCAGATGTTTCAGTTGTCTGAGTTACACTGGTTTCATCCTTTTGTTCTTTTGATTGAGCTGTTCTGTCACTGCTTATAGAGATATCTACCTGAACTGCTCAGCACGCGTACTCATCCATCACCCATCCATCTGTCCATTCATCCATCCGTCCATCCATCCATCCATCCATCTATCCATCACCCATCCATCCGTCCATCCATCCATCCACCCATCTATCCATCCATCCATCCATCCATCATCCATCCATCCATCCATCCATCCATCCATCCATCCATCCATCCATCATTGGATTCACATGCTAGCTAGCTGCAAAGGCTATGTGTGAAATCTCTGTGTGAAAGGGCAGTAGCTTGCTGCAAACCCAGTGGAATGAGTTCAGATGTATCCCAGACGGTGAGATTTGTAAAGCAACACATCTCACACAAAATCCCCATGTTTAGAAAAATGGGCGAGTTACACAGAGCAGGCTTCTTGGTGCTCTTTTAAATCCTAAGATGCTGGATTGAGGAAGAGATATGGAATGAGGAGGACAGACAGGTCTGTGAGGCAGAAGAAAGGCTGTCTGTTCTGGATTCTGCAAGTAAGCCATACAGCATTCTTATTGGCACATTCTCACATGTTGGTAAAAGCAGTAGACTGTGCTTTTCCATCCCGACTGGTAGTCAGGCCTACCTGGGAGACTTTGCAAAGTCTTTTCATCATGGCAAACTTAAAATATAATCAAACAGCAAACAGAACAAGGAAAAGCTACAGCACTGTCACAGGCACACAGGCACAGAGACACACATCACCATCACAACCAGAGTGATGCTTAGTTGTGTGGGAAATGCTACACAGCCCCCACACTCCAAATTTGAGTAACCCCATGATTAAGGGGATTCTGAAGCCAATGGAAACCAGCAGATGGAAAAACAGTGTCAACGTGCGAATGTAAAAATCAGCCCAGCATAACTTTAACCTGTTATTGCCTTTCCAGAATATTCAGAGTTGGGAAACATTTTTGTCTTTGATCATCTTTAAATGAGTCCCAATACCTGCCTGAGCTATCAAATTCATCTGACTTTGCAGTGTCCTAGAGGGAGCCATCCAACTCTTACAGGCAATTGTGTCCTTAAACTAATTGCTTAGCTTCCCAATGACAACACAGATTGCTTGAAGAAGAGAGAGATGGCGTGGTATGTTCTTGCTCTGAAATCCTGAAATCTTAAACCCTCAAATGGAAGGAAAGTCAGGGACCGTGTAGCTACCCAAAGAGATAATAAGTTTTCTTGTCATACAAGAGTGGTTTTAACTACTTTTAACTGACATATATCCTACAGACATGACAGTATCTACTGAAATAAATATGAATCCTGTGGTAAGGTCTGCTTAGTCCAACAGTCATCCAAATAATCTACCATCAATTTTAACATGTCCGAGAACATCTTGGCTGTCTGTTAATGGCTAACAGAGGGACTGAGAAACAGGTAGAAATCTGTTGTCATATCCACTTGAATGTCCACTGAACTGGCAAATCAAGCAGATACAGTATAAGAAAAAAGTAACTTATAGTTTCATGTGTGCTCCTTGGGATCAAGAGCAAGGCACAGAGGAGGAGAAAGTGGTATGGTTTGTAAACTGGACCTCAACAATGGTTTCTTTAAACAGTTTAACTAAGAGTCTCAGAAGATCGCTCACTGGGCCAAGTGCCTGCTACTAAGCATGAGGACTGGAGATTAGATCCTCAGAACCCCTGTCAAAGCTCAGTGTGGTGAGGCACACCTTAACCCTACTGCTGGGGAAGCAGAAGTAGGCAGGTGTCCAGGCTCACTGTCCAGCCCAGCCAGTCTAGCTGAAACAGGAAATGACATCTTCAGTGAGAGACCCTGACTCAAAATCAATCAATCAATCAATAGTGGAAAGCAATAGAGCAAGATGCCTGACCTCCACATGTCCACCCACAGGCTTGTGCATTTTCACACAACTACACTCACACACACACACACAAATACAAACACACACAGAGAAACACACAAATACACACACACACACACACACACACACGGAATCAAGTCTATTTAATTCTGTAATATACATATTTTTATGGTTTTTGACAGAGGCGTTGACAGGGAGAGTCTCTGCTTCCTTCTCCCTGAACGATACACATTAAGAGGGTAATTCACAGCTTGCTTGAAGCAAGTGAATACTTAGCTGATTCAATCTCTGATTTTAAATATGCAAATCAGAAAAGCAAGAGACTCAGTTAAACCCTGCGTGGGTGGGCCGAGGTAGAACTGATCTCTGGTGTCTTAAGCATCACGAAGATGATGTGTACTTGAGCTGGAGAAAGATGGCTCAGGGTAAGAATACCAGCTACTCTTCCAGAGGACCCAGGTTCAAGCCTCACCACCGACGTGATCACCCACACCATCTGTAACTCCAGTTCTGGGGGAGCTGATACCTTCTTCTGACCTCCCTGGGCACTAGGTGCACATATGCTGCACAGACATACATGTAGGCAACACATATATACATACAATAAATATACAAAAATAAAAAAATTCAAAGATAATAAATGCTTTTAAATATTTTAATTGGAAAGCCAGTCAACAGAGCCTGCATTTTCTGGTTCTTATTGACTGAAGTAATCTATGTAATATTAATGAATATTCTATTTGCAGAAAGAAAAAAATCTATTTATAATGATGTTTTAGAAAAAAAGTGCCTGCATTATGAAACAAGAAAATGGAGAGTAAGACATTCCCCTGGAGTCTCCTCACAACCCCACCTCATAGGTTCAGTGCACTTTTCTTTGGTAATTTTAACGTGCCTGTTTTGTATGGCTTTAGAGTAACTATAAACAAAGAATCTTACCTTTACTTCATTTACTGTTAAATCAATTTTGTTTCATCTCTGTGACTTCAGGATTCTTAAATGAATGCACAAGAGTTGATTTGCCTCATTATTTTGCCACCATTGGAAGTTAATATCACAAAGGGCATATTAAGACATATAATTTAATATTTTGTGTTATTTTTTTTAAAGAGATTTCCAGAAATAGAATAGCCACAGACACTGTGGAGCTTTCGCCGGGCACTGCCATGCTAGTTTCCAAAAGCGGTACCAACATACATTACATTCTCAAACGGAAAAAAATAATTCTTTGATATCCTATCTCTACCAGCAATTTGTGTTATTCATTAAGATAAAACCTTTGCTAATTAAAAAGAGGAGAAATTGTAGTTCATTTTCCCCCTATTTTTTAATCATTTGTTAGATTACCAGAATATTTTATACTTGTTAATTATGGTACTTCTATTGAGAATTCTCTTTTTGAATTCTTTTACGGATTTATCTACTGGAGTCTTGTGATTTCTATGAGTGCCTCCTCTGAGTGCCTCCTCCTCTGAGTGCTTCCTTCTCTGAGTGCCTCCTCCTCTGAGTGCCTCCTCCTCTGAGTGACTCCTCCTCTGAATGACTCCTCTGAATACCTCCTAGACTTCAACACGATTCTTTCCTGGTTTACCCTCAATTTTGTTTAACTCTTTCATCTTCCCAATGAGTGTCTAAAATATACACTATTCCTTCATATTACTGACAAGTTTCTTGCAAATATCATTTATTGAATTATCTTTTTTTGTTGTTTGTTCTTTGTTTTTTGAGACAGGGTTTCTCTGTCTGTCTGCCATGGCTGTTCTAGAACTCAGTCTGTAGATCAGGTTGGCCTCAAACTCAGGTGCTGGGATTAAAGGTGTGCATCACCCCTGCCTAGTCTTTATTGAATTATCTTTACTTCCCATCGATAAGTAGTACTTTAAGGAAGAATAATTAAATTTAGCAGGATTTAGCCCTCTTCAACTAAGGTGGCAATATGCTTAGAGACACTGGGGTAGCAGATAGAAAAAGAAATCTGAACCTTACTCCCACTACTGAATCTCATACACTGATGACTGTGTGTATGTGTCTGTGTGTTCATGTGTGTGTGTGCATGTGTGTGCACGTGCATGTACATGCATGTGCAACTGTGTGTGCATGTACATGCATGTGTGTGCATGCACGGGCATGTTTGTGTGCATGGGCATGCACGTACATGTGTTGCATGTATGTGCATATGTGTGCATGTTTTGTGTGTGTCTGTGCATGTGTGCGTATGTGTATGTGTGTGTATGCAAGAATGTGCATGTGTGTATGTGTGAATGCATGCGTGAGTGCATGTGTGTGTGTGGGGCGGTCTGAGCTGATCAATAAAATTAAACTCAGCAGTGCTGAGCTGTGGAATCTTGCAGCCACCTAGTTGAGTTCTCTTACCGTGTTGACTCATACGTGTTAGTTATCTTAGACATTTTTTTTTTTTTTTGGTTTTTCGAGACAGGGTTTCTCTGTGTAGCCCTGGCTGTCCTGGAACTCACTATGTAGCCCAGGCTGGGCTTGAACTCAGAAATCCGCCTGCCTCTGCCTCCCAAGTGCTGGGATTAAAGGCATGTGCCACCACTGCCCGGCTGACTTAGACATTTAACAGCTTAAATGCTTAGTTAGCTTCATTTTGCTTTAATTTCCTCCTTTCCTTGTGACGAATTCTGTCATTTAACATTCCTGAACTCAGTAGGTATTTGTACTCTGTTCTGTATAAGGTCCAGCACAGATGTCAAATGCCCATCAAGCAAGAACCTTACTCTCAGGAGCTGTGCATCTAATTGTGACGCACTCTCCCAGGATCCCTGAAGACAGCAGTTTAATAGATAGCGGCATGTATTATGGAAATTCCAGAGGTTCCCAGTGACCCAAAGCAATAACCCCACTAACGGGGCAACAGAAACAGACAAGGGAATGCTTCCCTCCTACCTGTCCCCTACAATGATCCTCCTTCAGGCTACTCTGCCCTGGGTACCCCCTCTATCACACATCTCTGTGTAACTCGTTTGTTCTCTGAGGGTTCTGTGCAGCCACACACAGGCTCCGTGTCAGCCTCAATTGATGGCCTGGGGCATTGCTGGCATCTTTCAATGAAAGGATGAGTCTCTGGAAGATGCCAAGGGTTTCCAGACATTGAACTTTTATGTGTTCTCTTTATACATGGAGATCAGAGGACAACTTTGATGTTAGTCCTCTGAAGCAACCTGCTATTTTTTTTTAAAGAGGGTCTATCATTGGCTAGGAGCTAACTGAATAGGCTCAGTGAACCTTAGGGGTCTTCCTGGTTTTGTACTCTTGAATGGGAACCACAAGTGCGTGCCACCATATTTTTTTTTGAGAAGGGTTCTAAGGATGGACCTTAGGCCTGTGTTACCACTCGAGCACTTACTGACTGAGCTGTCACTCAACCCCTTCCATAAATTCTTTATCTTAAATAAGACTGGACTCTACCACCAACCTCATCTCTGAAAACTCACATTTACTCAAATGGCCACTAGGGATTTGCTGCTAGACTACCAACTCTCTCAGTGCTGAAAACTCCACTGAAGGATGGACACTCATTGCACTTGTAAATGGGTCAAAGCTGGTGGCTAACACCTCACCAACAAAGGAGCCAGGAAGAGGGCATGGAAGAAGCTTTCTACCTTCCCCAGGTGTGAGGTGTGTGTCTGTAACCAACCCCCCACAGCAGACTAAGATTTCTTGAAGAACAGTATAGCTTCTACCAAACAGTCCACGTGGTGAAGTCACAACCACAGAGGCAAGGCTCGAGGCGCCAAGTGAGTAGACTTTACAGCAGCATGCTAACTTATTACTGTCAGTGGGGACCGCACAGGCAAGCATGTCCATTAATAACTTCAACAGCTTTACTGAGATATGATTCACAGACCACATGACTCTTCCATCTAAGGTGTTCAAGCCAATAGCAGAGCTAAGTCACAAGACCTGAGCACAGGCTGAATCTCTTCACCTAACAAGGTCATTAGCAGCTTCGTATTCTCCTTCAGCCCACAGTGACTACCAACCTACTTCCTTCCTCCAAATGTTGTGTATCCTGAGAATCTCGTGTGTGGAATAACAAAGTATGTGACCTTTGCCTTACTTCTTTTACTCCGTGTGCTGTCTTCAGGGTCCACGTCTTTGTCCAGTACTTCTCTGTCTGATCACTCAGTTGTCATACTCTAGAGTATGAACACATCACACGTGTCCTCTCACTTGTCAGCTGATGGTGCCTGGGCTCTTTCTACTTACGCTCTTATGAATGAATGATGCTATTGTGCTTGCTCTTAGACCATCTTCTGTCAGAAGGTGTGTCTTCAGCTCTCTTGAGAATTGTTGAGTTTGAGTGTGAAGTGCCCCTCTTTGGCTCACATGTTGGATACCTGGCTCCCAGATGGTAGTTCTGCTCTTGAGGGCTGTAGAACATTTAGGAGACAGAACCTTGCTGGAGAGAGTTGAGTCACTTAGGATGAGCCTTGAGATTTGATAGTTGAGGACAGTGTCAAGCTGCCTCATGAGCCCGTTCCAATAATGATACACTGTATACTTTCTTTAAAAAAATTATTTCATGTATTATTAATGTGTATATGTGTTGGGACAGGGGGCATGCAAGCCACTGTGCATGTATGGAGATCAGGGTACAACTCTGTGGGATTGATCCTCTCCTTCCATCTTTATGTGGGTTCTGGGAATTGAACTCTGGTCTTCAGGCTTGCATGGCAAGCACCTTTACCTACTGAGCCATCTAGCCAGTCCCTGTATACCATCTTAAATCATGAGCCAAAATATACTTTTCTTCCTTTAAGTTGCTTCTTACTAGGTATTTGGTCACAGAAAAAAGTAACCAGCACAGAAAATATACCTAGATATAGTCATGTGGTAATCCCATAGTTAATGTTTGGAGCGATGGTTAAAGCAGCTTCGCCTGTTTCCGTCGACACCTGCAGCTGTCTGGGCTGTTGTTTCTCCACATTCCCTCCCCAAACACTCACTATCATCTATCTTCAATCTGAGCCATTCCAGTGGGTGTGGAGCTTTTTTATTTTTTTAATTTTTTGGTTGAGAGACTTTTAATAGTTGCTTCTATTTCCTTAGGAGTTATAGGACGATTTTAATTGTTTATTTGATCTTGTTTCAACTTTGATAAATGATATCTATCAAGAAAATCATCCATCTCATTTAGGTTTTCCAGTTTTGTGGAGTACAGGCTTTTGAAGTAACACCTAACGGATCTTTGCATTTCCTCAGGGTCTGTTATGTCCTCCTTGTATTTCTGATTTTGTTGATTTGGATATTGTCTCTCTGATTCTTAGTTAGTTTGGCCAAGGTTTGCCTTTCTTGGTGATTTTCTCTAAGAACCAGCTCTTGGTTTTATTGATTCTTTGTATTGTTCTCTTTGTTTCTAATTGATTGATTTCTGCTGTGAATTTGATTATTTCCTGCTGTCTACTCTTCTTGAGTGTGTTTGCTTCCTTTTGTTCTAAAGCTTTCAAGTGTGCGGTTAAGTTGCTAGTGTGAAATTTCTCCAATTTCTTTACGAAGGCAATTAATGCTATGAGCTTTCCTCTTAACACAGCTTTCATAGTGTACCATCAGTTTGGGTATGCTGTGCCTTCATTTTCATGAATTTTAGAAAGCCTTAAATTCTTTATTTCTCCCTGACTCAGTAGTCATTGAGTAGAGACTAGTTCAGTTTCCATGAGTATGTAGGTTCTGTTGTTTCTGTTGTTTTTGAATGCCAGCTTTAATCCACCGTGGTCTGATAAGATACAAGGAGTTATTTCAATCTTCTTGTATCTGTTGAGGCTTGCTTTGTGACCAACTATATGGTCAATTTTGGAGAAGGTTTTGTGAGGTGCTGAGAAGATTTTTTTTTTGTGTTTGGGTGAAATATTCTATAGATATTGCTAGGTCCATTTGATTTATAGCCTGTGCCAGTTTCATTATTTTTCTGTTTAGTTTCTGTCTTGATGACCTGTCCATTGGTGAGAGTTGGGTGTTGAAGTATCACACTATTAACATGTGGGGTTTAAGCTGTAGTAGTAATGTTTCTTTTACAGATGTGGGTGCCCTTGCATTTGGGGTATAGATGTTTAGAATTGAGATGTCCTTTTGGAGAATTTTTCCTTTGATGAGTATGAAGTATTCTTCCCTATTTCTTTTAATTAAATTTGGTTGAAAGTCTATTTTATTAGATATTAGAATGGCTATTCTAGCTTGCTTTTTGGGTCCATTTGCTTGGAAAACCCCTTTCCAGTATACTGCTCTGAGGTAATGTCTATCTTTGTTTCTGAGGTGTGTTTCTTGTATACAGCAGAATGATGGATTCTGTTTATGCATCCATCCTGTTAGGCTGTGTCTTTTTATTAGGGAATTGAGTTCATTGATGTTGAGAGATGTTAATGAGCAGTACTTGTTAATTCCTGTTATTTTGATGTTGGTGGTGGTACAGTGTGAGTGAGTGTGTGTGTGTGTGTGTGTGTGTGTGTGTGCACGTGCTTCCTTTCCTTTGGTTTGCTGGTGTGAGGTTATTTATTGCTTGTGCTATTTTGGGTTTTGTTAGCCTCCTTGTGTAGGAGTTTTCCTTCTAGTATCTTCTGTAGGGCTGGACTTCAGATAGATATTGTTTAAATTTGGTTTTGTCATAGAATATCTTGTTTTCAATCTTATGGTGATTGAAAGTTTTGCTGGGTATAGTAGTCTGAGCTGACATCTATGGTCTCTTAGAGTCTGCAAGACCTCTGTCCAGGTTCTTCTGGCCTTGAGAGTCTCTGTTGAGAAGTCTGGTGTAATTCTGATAGGTCTGCCTTTACCTGTGACTTGGCCTTTTTCCCTTTTAGCTTTTAACATTCTTTCTTTCTTCTGTACATTTAGTGTTTTCATTATTATGTGACAGGAGGATTTTCTTTTCTAGAAAATCTATTTGGTGTTTTGTATGCTTCTTGTATGTGTATAGGCATCTCTTTCATTACATTGGTGAAATTTTCTTCTATAATTTTACTGGAAATATTTTCTGGGCCTTGTAGCTGGGAATCTTTTCCTTCTTCTATTCCTATTATTCTTAGATTTGGATTTTTCATAGTGTCCCAGATAAGAATTTTTAAATTTTTATAATTTCTTTGATTTCATATATGTAGCTGATGTGGTTTGTTTTCTAAGCTTGAGCAGATAAAGGAAATAAAAATCATCCCTTACCATCATACATTTAAAGAGACACCAGTTACTCTGGAGGGAACTGAAACTTCTTGGGGCTAGCCTCGTGTCACCAGGCATAAGGTGGAGCAAAGGCCTGCAGGCAGGAGAGTGAAGGAAAACATATCCCCTGAGCCTCACAGGATAAAATTACAGCTCTGAGTTTCCCAAACTGTCCTGCTCTCATTGCTTTTTAAAAATCTTGCTTTTCATCTAGCTCAACGGAACAATAAACAGCAAAGATTCGAAGCAGAAGATGTTTGACAAGGTGCACAAGAGAAGCACAGTAACACTTATCAAGCCCAGAGAGGTAAATGACAGACACCGCCTGCACCCACCAAACTAACTGCGTGAGCTCAAAAGAGAGTACACGTGAAGGAGCATGGCTGGCAAGGTGTGACAAGGAGCATGGCTTGGTTTCATGGACCATTGAGCAAATGGAATTGTGCATCAACAGGGGCCTGACTCATGGCCAGAGGCAATCCATAATCAATCAATCAATCATTCAATCAATCAACCAATCAATCTCACTCTCTCTGTCTCTGTCTCTCTGTGAGAGAGAATACATACATCGCTTTATGCACAGGACCTCACTGTGTAGCCCCAGCTGACCTAGAACTTGTTATATAGATCCAGCTGGCCTCAAATCACAGAGATCCCCCTGCTTTTGAGTTGGGATTAAAGATGTGCACCACCTAGCATGAGAACTACCTCTGCAGGACATAAAGCTAATTTTCTGGGACTTTTGACTCTCCAGCTAGGTTTCATTTCTAGAGCTCTGTGCTACAAGTCCTTACAGTCGACACAACATGGGGCTTGGTGGCAATGGATTTAGTTTGCTTTTTTAATACATGTTTGCTATGGTATCAGCGTTGAATTATTTCTCCCTAAAGGTTATACCCACCCAAGTCTGAATCCTTGGCATCTACAAAGGTGACCTGATTTAGAAATAGGATCTTTGAAGATGCAGTTAAGTTGATGATCTGGGATGAGCTCACTTAGAATTTAGGGTAGCTCTTAAATCCAACCACTGATGATCTTATACCAGAAAGCAGAGTGGGATCAGAGCCACAGAGAGAGGCAAAGGGTGGAATAACCCATAACAGAGGTCATGAAAGGCAGCTGCGGAGACTAGGAGAGAGCAGGGAATGGAAGGGCCTACCCAGCTAACACCCTGACTTTGAAAGTCTGGCTACCAGACCTATTTCTGTTGTTTCCTGCCACTAAATTGCAATTTGCTATGACCGCCTTAGGAAACAAAGACCTTTTCTCTCCAGTGAGAATATTTACATAGTTTCTATTTTGGGCCTTAGTTGAAGAATGTGGATCTGTGAGTCACCTGTGTTTCTTGACTCCACCTGGTCTTTGCAGCTGTGCAAGTGTATCGAGTGCTGCACGAGATGTCCCTGGAGAAGAGCCTGGCACCACTTCCATTCATAACCGCTTAATTTCCCCCAGGCACCGGGAAAACATTCCCTTGTCTAAGCATACATGTGCCAAGATGACGATGCACGCCTTGCACAGTCACAGAACTTTTCTGTGACTTCCCTGAGCATGCCACGTGATAACATGCTAAGCAGCATGTCCTGGAGGGTCTAATGTCACCCTTGATTGGAGTCACTCAGACCATTGCTGGGAAGGAATAAAGAGAGTCTAGAAATGATTTACCAAACTAAAAATAAAAAAGCCATCTGGAAAGCCATATTAATCTATGGCTTTGTTCGTTTGGCTAAGCCTCATCAACAGGGGCCACTGAGAGCAGGCTAATCCAAGTTCAAGCCCCCTGCAGTCAGCAGAGCACTCCATTCAAAAATCATGTGCCAGGATATGGCACCAAGAGTACAACGTGGTAATGTGACCAAGTTTGGTGACTCCAGCTCATCTTCAAACCATATCCTTGCCTATGTTCAAGGGTAATATACCACAGGTGAGAGGAAGAGACTCAATTTGCTGTTGTACCCCTGAGAAGTCACAATCTGGACACAGCTCCTTTCACACCAGCTATGCCTGCCTGAACATCTGTCCTTCAAAATACAGAGGTTATCTGGTTAGACGGACTGAAGGACAACACCACTCAAGAAGTAGGGCTTTACTCTCCCCAATCTGATAGTGAGGGAATACAATATGGAGACTCTTCAGCATGGCATGCTGACTTATACCTGCAATGTCTCAGAATTTGAGAGGCTGAGGCAGGGCGTTGCCATCAGTTTGAGGCTAGCCTGTAGCCCCAAGTTTCTACTGCTTGTCTCCTAGCTAGTGAGGGACATGTGTCAGCTTCCTGTGCAGTTAGACACAGCTGTGTTGCCGCAGCAAATAGGCTGTGACTAGACATGGGTGTTGCTCTTCTGACTTCAAATATGGAGAAGTACATGGTCCTTCCCCATTTCTAAGTAGACATAGAGAATCCTGTTTCAACCATTCAAGCAGAAACAGCACCCTTAAAAGTGATGGTATATCTACGAAGATACAGTTTAAGTCCCCAAATGTCTGCATGAAATGTATGACACAGGATTGATATGGCAGAGGTAACAAACCTCCCTTCCACCTTCCACTGCAAGCTGATATTTCTTTAGTGCAACAGCTAAGCCTTTATCTATATGAAACCTCAGGGTCAGACACAAGAATGTTAGACAAATACGTCTTTATTAAATAAACAAAATTGGTGTCCTTTGGTGGTGGATAGTTTAGAAACCAAACTACAGAATGCAACCACATGGTAGCCTGGATCCACAGCACACAGGGACTGGAACTGCTACCAGTCACCCAGGACTGGCCTGTCATGCTACCTTGCTCCAGCCCTGCCTAATGTGACCCATGATATGACTCGAAGCATGTCATTACATCTCCTTCTCAGTACTTGGGTGAGACCCGTGATGCTTTAGATACGCCAGAAGAAATGAGAGACAAATATGCAGGATGTCTGTTCATTTTCTACAGCAGTGAATTAGTCCTCTGTAAACTTTGCTCAGAGTATCGGTCACCACGTATCCACCTCAGAACATTTTTACCAGGAAGGGGCTTTTTAGGAAGTATCAGAAAGATGGCTGAACAACCAATCTATCATAAAACTAAAATGTGGCTTTGCAATAGGCCAAAGGACTGATGAAATACATTTTCTCCAAATCTGCTCACAACAACAATAACCAAAACATTGGTGATAACAGCAAGGGCTTATGTGTTACATCTGTTAGCACCCAGTGGTGCGCTGAGCACGTTGAAGGCTTCATTCTTTTGACTTCCCACAAGGATTCCACGATCACCAGAGGCACAGTGGTAGAAACTGCACTGCAGAATGGTGCTCATGCACAGGGATTTGAACCTGGGTTATGTGAGAATTGAGGGTGTGCTTTCCCCCACTTCCCCACTGGCTCCCACTGAGGATGAGTGCCAGGCAAGGGGCCGGGATCTGTGGTTGGCCACATTCCTGATTAGAGGGGAAGTCTCCGTTAGGAACAGCATCCTCCTTAATGTCCTCAGAGAGCTGTTCCTCATCAGATGCCTGGTATGTGCCCCAGGACAACATTGTCAAGTCTCTGTATACTGCACCGATGGAAACCTCTACAGTCCCCAAGCCACTTTTCCATCTATGAGGAGACCTGCATCTCACATCTGTCAGGCAGATAAGGCCAGTGCCATTATTTTTCCTGCCTGTCAGTGGGGACCAATGCACAGGCAGTAAAGTGACTCACAGCACATCCAGTCAATGCCAAGTCAGTGCTGCTGCTCCTGTAGCAAGCTCACGTGTGGGGAGGGGACCCACAGGAATCATAGTAAGACAGCTTCTGAATTTTGTTATATTCTTCTCCATCCTGGGGAACAGCCAACACTTTTTTTGAGTTAGATACAGACTCTGCTGCCTTCCCAGCTCAACCGCTTCTTTGGACCTCCCAGATGATGAATCCCTGAGATCACAAAAGTCTTGCTGTGTCAACAAGTCACAAAAATGCCTGTACATAACAGATGCTTAGAAAATGTCTCCTAAATGAGAGAATCATGGGATTACCTTGCTCTGGTTGTGCTAAACAACCACATGGGATTGTCCTAATTTGATTACTAGTGCTGTCATAAACACCAGGACCAAAAGCAACTTGGGGAGGAAGGGGTTAATTTGACTTACACTTCCAGGGCACAGTCAGTCCCTGAGGGAAGTCAGGGCAGGAACTCAAGGCAAGAAACATGGAGCCTGTTGCTTACAGGCTCAGTCTCTGGTACATGCTCAGCTACCTTTTTATAGAGCCCAGACCTACCAGCCTAGGGATTGTGCCGCCAACAGTGAGCTGGGGGCTGGCTCTCCCACATCAGGAATCATCACTTAAGACAATCTCTCATGTATATTGTCACAGGCTAATTTGACCAATAAATTCTTCAAGTAAGTTTCCTTCTTCCAATATGACTCTAGGTTGCCTGAAACGACCCAGGACAGAAACAAACCTGAGGTATGTGCCAGTTTTGATCTAGCAATTCTAGTTCCTGGATATTTTATGAGAAATTCAGGATATTCACAAACATTTGTGCATAAGAATGTTCTCTTCAAGACTGCTTCTTACAGAGCAGCAAAACATAGAGAGCCCTAACATGTCTGATGCTAAAGGATCTTTGGAAATCAAGATACAAAGGATTACTATGCAGCCATTGAAAAGGACACTGTAGGGATCTATTTACCACCGAAGAACATTTTCTAAGTTGTTTAGTATATAAAGCATGTATAATACGAAACATTTACTGCTATCATATGGCTGTCATTTCGTCACAGATGTGTTAGAAAAATCACAGTGGGGTATAGATCAGATATCAACAGCATCTGTATTGGTAGGTCGAATTATACTTTTTGGTAAGGTTTATTATGAAAAATTGATATCTGTACTATGAAAGTTTATCTACACATTGAGGTAGGGGATTAACCATCCATGTACTGACATGTGCTGATAAACTTCTTAAATCTTCTATGACTTATAAGATCAGTTATACAACAAACCAGGAGTGGCAAGCTGTGTCTACCTGTGGCTTTGGATTGGGCAATTGATTACTCAAAGTCCTAAATGAATAAGTGAACAGAGAACTGAGAACATAGGCATGTCCCTACAGGCTACGGTTAAGAAGGAAAAGCAAGACAAAAGCTAAGACAGCAAGCTTCATTCCCATTCTGATGACCTCTGGCAGGAAGGGAATGGTAGGGGAGGGCTCGGTAGCTTCCCACACCAGACTAGTCCCAGAGGCAGAGCAAATGGACCTTTGCAGGTTGACCTTAAAGGTCTGCTCTGTGCACTCCTCCCTAGAGCTCACTTTCCGTTCATTTAAAACAAAAATAAAGACAAAAAACTATGAAAATGTCACAGCCCAGAGGAGTACGTAGCGCCTTTCAAGGAGGACAACAGAAAAGAGCAGCAATAAAGGTAACGGATTTCTACCAGTTAGTAAGAAAAGGCCACCTCTCTCTAGTGTCCCACAAGAGGGTATACCAATGACTTAAACAGTCCCAGAAATAGCAGCATTGAACACAGGAGGAGCTGCTTTGCCTTCAGGGCATCCCAGGTGGGTAAGTGCCTGGGATTTCACAGAAGTCAGGTTGAAACCTTCCATTTGGTCAGTCCCATCAAAGCTTTGACTGGTGAGGCTATGAGCAAGCAGACAGATCCTTACACACTGTGGTGGAGGGTAAACTGGTCCCTCCTGTGTTGAAGCAAACACAGTAGGTGTATTAGCACAGCCAGGGTGCTCTAAAGTAGCAGGCCTTAAATCCTCCCCCCTCTCTGACACACACACACACACACACACACACACAAACGGGAAGTCCAAAGATCTAGTAGTTTCTCAGTCCACAAGGCTGGATGTCTCAGCTCAGCAGACACTGAATTCCTGAAGAAGTGGGCTCTAATGCCAGAGAAGAAACGGATGTGCTAACAAGGCAAGGGCAAATGGGCAAGGAGCAGACGCTTCCTTCTTCCATATCCGTATCCAGGCTTCGAGCAGGAGGTTTGGCCCAAATTAAAGGTGTGTCTTCTTGCCTCAAGATCCAGATTAGAAGTGGATCTTCCTACTTCAAATTACACAGAAAAACAAACAGAAAACAAAACAAAAACTTGCATTGGTGTGCCCTCCATTTTTGAATTTCAGTTATTCTGAATGTAGTTAAGTTGACAACCAAGAATAGCCATCATGGAAGGAAAAGATCTGCCCACCTTACACCTTATTTACACCTTATTATGATGGTTAACTCCTTTCCTAAGTCTGTTCTCAATTTTGGTAAATTCTATTATGTGTCCAAGATGAACAAATGTCCAGTATTCCTTTGTTGCCTGTTTAAAGAATACAGATACCATGTAGCTACCCACCAACAGGGAAATGGACAGGTGATTGTCATAGATCCAGGTGAATGAAATAGATGCAAGGCAATGCTGGATACAGTTTATATACAAAACATTGAGAGAAAAAAGCTACCAAGTAACACAAAGTATAACACAACACAGCAAGATGGTAACAATGGCTGGGACAACCCCCCCCACACACACACACGTGTGTGTGTGTGTGGGGGGGAAGGCATCTGAGGACTCAGCGGAGTTCAGAACAGTGGTTACTCCAGTAGGAAGGTGAAGAATACAGGGTGAGGGTGGATAAGACAGTCGCCTACACACACATGCATGGATTTGTGGGAATGTGGGAGAAAGCAAACTCAGCATTGACAGGGATCCTAGCTGTTAGGTTCCACAACTTCATCCTAAGAGCTTGCTCCTTTGCTATCCCAGGCTGGTCCAGATCTACAGCTGCCTCAGTAGATGTCCACTGCTGACCAGAATCACAAGGGCCATTCTTAATGTCAACAAGAACAACAGGGTGGGCATCCCTCACCTGGATCTGCACATGGGCCCATGTTCTCGGGACTTTCAGGCCCATACCTGCCTGGTGGGGGCAGTATTTCCCACACATATGTTGGTCGAGTCTGGTCTGCCATGGATATTTGGTTACTATTTACTATAATAATGAGCAACTGATCATTCCTATAGAGAAGGACCAGTACATAACACAGAGCTTTACCACAGGGGAATCCCTGGCTTCAGACAGTAGCAAACCATGAATCCTCTGGCAAGCGAGCTGCTGAAGAACTTTGTGAAAGTCTCTATGGGCTCAAAAAGACTATGTGTCGCTCAGAATCATTATGAGCTGGGTATCTGCCACAATGGATCCAACCTCTCACTGGACAAGGCCAGAACAGCTGCTTTTAAACTCCAAGAAAGGATGGAGGAGTCCCCTTGTGCACAATGCACTCTGTTTGCTGCAGTGTGGCTGACTAAACTTTACTCTTTGTAGCATTTGAAAAGATTTTTAGGGCTGCTGGGGAGATAGTTTGGTTGGTAAAATGCTTGTTTTACATGTAATGAGACTGTGAGTTTAATTCCTAGACATGCGTAAAAGCTGGGCGTGGCAGCACATGCTTGTGGTCCTGGTTCCAGGAAGGAGGTTAAAGACAGATCTCTGGGGTTTGATGGCCAGCCAACCTGGCCTTCATGGTAAGCTCCAGGTCAATGAGAGACCGTGTTTTATATAACAAGGTCAATAACATTTGAGGAGTGACACTTCAGGTTGACCTTAGACCTTTCCACACATGCACACATTTTTGGTGGTGGCAAATCATCTTATCCTGCTCATTACCTGAATATCCAGAATATATAAATATATATATATATATATATATATATATATAATTTTTTTAAAGCAAATCATATTTGTTTGAGTTGGACTAGGTGATATAATATAAACGGAAAAGGGTAGCTATTGCCACAGCTGACCCCAGGGTAGGTTTAGAGGTCATCTTAAGGTATAACCTCTACTGGTCAGATAAACAAGGTATAAGAGTAATGGTCCATAGTGTCACTTTGCAGAGCCAGGCACCGAGGAACTCTTTAAATTAAGTCACATGCATTCAGTCAGCAAATGCCATCCAGAAAGGCCGACTCACGTTAGTCTGGGGTCACCAAACAGATCTGCAAGTTATCAAATGCCATAGCTTCTGGGTAAGAAGTTTCATGCTAGGGTGGGAAGTGACCAGAGTTCAGGTTTAGCCAAATAGAGTGAGGTCCTGCTGTGAGCTACGTATCCTGCTCCCAGACTGTCCTACATTCTGTGACCCAGAGGGACAGATACTCTAGAGGAGCCATGGTGAGAGACTGTGAAAGCCTCACAGGCATCAGAACAGGGGAACTGCCTGCAAACTGGAGAAGCCAGCTTTCCCACTGCAGCTCTTCTCTGCCCAGACTGCTAGGACTGCAGGTTCGGGGAGGGTCTGCCAGTGGATAACTGCTGTGTCAGCAAGAACATCTGTGAAGCTTACTAATTCAGGCAAAACGTAGTCTCTGAAATATAAGGCCAAGCCCTGGCACTTGGTAGCTGGGTATGTAACCTCAGTGGGACAAAGGCCTTTGTAGATATAACTAAATAGGAATGGAAGGTTATTCATCCTGGCTTCAGGTTCTAAAGCCAACAGCTGGCCCCCCCAGAGAAGAGGGGAAGTCAGCAGACAGGGACGATGTGGGGGGAGATGGAAGCAGAGACTGGAATGATATTGCGGTGACCAAGGATCATGGAGCTACCAGAAACTGGGAGAGTCCAGAAAGCTCTTCCTCCAGAGACAGTTAGAAGTTCTATAGCCCACTGACAGGTGGGTTTTGCATGCTGGCCTCAGCATTCTGAGGAAAGTGATCACAGGCTACAGGGATGACTGAATAAAAACTTGTCCCTCAAGACGAGGGTCCAGAATAGCCATAAAACCCTGGTAAGCAGAGTGGTACCCTAGTGCCAGCACTGGGGGAACGGGTCTCCAGGGCAAGCTAGACTAGCTGGAATCACTGAGCTCTGGGTTCAGTAAGAGACTGCCTCAGTGAATACAGTGGACAGTGACACCTAATGTCATTTTGCCCCCAACCCACATACATATATACACATGCATGTGCACCTACACATGTGTACTTATACAAGTATGACCCCGAATTTATAGATAACACACACACACACGTGAAAATCAATAGATTTCAACTGCTTGCAACTACTAGATTGTAGTAATTTGTTCTACTAGCCCTAGAAAACTAAGTGATGCCCACCAGCTCAGCTTCCACTTACATCTCTGCTGAAAGTCAAGCCAGGAGGGGATGACAGGAAGGATGCAGAAGGGAGGAGAGGTCTGTTCCCTTCTGCTCATCCAACAGATTTCTGATTAGAATTCAAACCCAAATCCATCAAGGCAACCGACAGCACCAATACCGGCTGCTTCCTGTGCACACTGTGCACACTGCCCGTGAACACTTCCCGTGCACACTGCCACGTCTCAGCTGCTCCCCAGCCTTCCTCATGCTGCGACCTTTAATACGGTTCCTCATGTTGTGGTGACACCCAACCGCAAAATTATTTGTTCCTACTTCATAATTGTAATTTTGCTACTGTTACGAATTGTAATATAAGTATGTTTGTTTTTCTGATGGTCTTGGGTGTCCCCTGTGGAAGGGCTGTCTTTCTACCTCCACAGGGGCCGTGGCCCACAGGTTGAGAACCACTGCTTTAGGGTTTTGCTTTTTTTTGTGTGTGTGTGCTGCAGCTCTGAACTTCATGACACACGCTTCTGCAGCCTTAGCTTTACAACCAAGAGGATTTAAGTTGGCAAGACATTACAATAGCTTAAGGCACTCCTCTTCCTTTCATAAAGGGCAAAGTCATATATTTTTTAAAAGTATCCTTATCATACTTGACCCCACCATCCTCGCTGAATTATTACTCATTTTGAAACATTATTTCTCCAAATAAATTTTCTCTGCTCCTAATCGAGAAAAGTGACACTTTTCAAAACTTTGGCTCACTCAGCTAAACATTAAACCAGGAGTTATTTGATTTCTGTCCAAGACGTGAAGCCGGGACAGTATTCCTTCAACAGTGTCTCCCGAGAGAGAGCTAAGTATTAACTGTGACTTTAGTACTTCTGACTCAGCCACTTTTAACCCCTGCACAGTAGAACCTTTGTGAGTCTATGAACACTGGCTAGTCCAGGATGAGCTGCCTGGAGCTATTAGAAAGAAAACAGCGAGAACCCACAAACTAGCATCTCTTCGTGCAGGCTTGTCCTGAGATCTTTCCATCCAAAGTGCAGCAAGGATGTGTAACTTTTCTGAATAACAGTTCTCTACATATCCTGGAACCTCACGCATCTTTACCAAGCCCCAGACCCTGGCAGCAATGTTAGTGAGCAAAAGGAAAAAGAACAGCAGCAGACAGTTACACAGCACTTCTTCTCTGCTTGGACTGAGTGTAAGATTTTAATGTATTAGTTTACTTAAAACTCTCAGCAACCCTGGAAGAAATTCTTTCACCCCATGTTCTCAACTGGCTTCATTTTACAAGACTCACATTCTCAAGAGGCCAGCCAAGGAGCTGATGTAGGCTTCTCCTACACATAGAGTTCATTTCTTTTAAGTTTTTAAAATTCATTTCTATCTTATATATATGAGTGATTTGCCTGCATGTATGTCTGTATACCAGGTGTGTACCTGTGGAAGTCAGGAGGGGCCATAAGATCCCTTGGAACTAGAGTCACAGAAGGTTGTGGACACCATGTAGGTGCTGGAAATTGAACCCAGGTCCTTTTCAAGAGCAGCTGGTGCTCTTAACAATCAAGCCATCTTTCTAGTTCTTATATAGGTAATGTTAGTAAGCCAAACAGCTAACTCATGGCAGCCCACAAATGCTGGTGGTAGAGCTAAGAGCTGATGTTAAGGCAAGCTAGGTGAAGTTATGGCCCCTAAACCAGAGTCCATGAGGGCAATGGAAAATTATTTGAATTTAGACAAATATAAATGTCTGTGAGCTCCGAGGGGTTTAATGTAGGAACAGAATCCCTGCCTTGGTCTGGACAGACTCAGGTCATTTCTGTGAGCAGAGGAAAAAGAAAAGCTAGAAAATAGCTGGCAGGTGTTTGGGACATAATGCAGCTCTGTAGAGGGGACACCACGATAAAGGGTAATTTCCAAAACCATTAACAATGACACAGCCCGAGAGCAGACCTGTTGTGATATTCCATGACAAGCCAGACTGGAGGTTTCCTATGAGTGTCCCAGAGCAGTCCTGCAGAGACCATCTGAAGATCCTTATCCCCACTCCACAGGACGTGAAACAGATGCCCAGCCAAGAGGTAACTGGGCCAAGAACACACAGCAAGTGGCCAGGTCCGAGTTCCGATGTTTAGTGAGGCTGTGAGGTCCGTATTTCCTAAGAAAATGTTACCCGGTCTCCCTGTCAAGTGTTTAAAAACTTTTGAAAGATTTCTTCTCCAATATGATCGAAATGTTAAAAGTTAGAATGGCGTTTTGTGATAAATGGTAATCCTGTGGACCTCATGTTTTAGGTCTGTAAATCAGGTTTCTGGACGATAGCCACGCTCCCTCAGAACATACCGTCTGGGGTTGGCCGAGTGGCCGCGACAGAGACCATATGGCCTGCAAAGCCCAAAAAATGTTTTCTTTGAGGCCTTTACAGGGAAAGCTCACAGGCCATTGATCCAGAAAAGTGAGTTAGGAGAAGAGGAGAAGCATTCTTTCTCTGATGAGGAAGAATAATCAAGGCAGCAATATTGCTAATTCAGGAAATCACAAACGCCACCGTGAGGACCGAAGTTTGAAATGTGGCTTGGTGCAAGCGCGTGCAATTCTTGATGGACCGCTTTCTTTTAGTGAAAAGCCTTCTGCTCATCTCCTTTCTGCTCTGTCTAGGAACATGTCATCAACTGAGTACGGAGGTGGGGCTGAAAAAGTGAATTTCACCATAAGTCAGAATCATCTCTATACATTGAAGACTTCACCAGTAGAAAGACCCAAGCCAGGTAACGCTAATCCAGGCTATCCACAATGACTGTAGATGCTACCTTCATGGGACTTGGGCTGTAGCTCAGTGCAAGAAGATATGTCTAGCATGTGCAGAGCCTCGGGTTTAATTCCTAGCACTATGATGAAATCTATTTCCTTCATGAGGTAGGGCAGTCAACAAAAGAATGCCAAGAGGTTGGGCTGGTGTTGGCTTGTGTGTAGGGGGTGGGGATGGGTATGATATGTGTGTATATTTGGTGATGTATATGGCCATGGCATGCATGTAGAGATAAGAGAATCACGGTGTCAGTCCTAATCTTCTGAATTGTTTGACACAGGGCCTCTTTGTCATTCCCTACTGTGTAAGTCAGGCTAGCTGTCCATTCAGTTGGTGAGAACCCATCTGATGGCATGCTACTGATACCATACATTCTATGAAGTATGCGTTTTTCAGTGACGGTGCAGAGCACTAAGAAACGGGCACCTCTCTGAGACCTGGCCATGTGGAAGCAAAGATGCTTGTTTTTAGACGTCTGGGATGCTAAGAATGCTTGGAACTCTGGGGCCTGAGCCAAAATGCTGCTCTGTGTTCTCATGTTGGGCTGAGAGGGCACTACAGGCCGTGAGCACAACCAAGAGAAGCAGCTAGCCTCCATCCAAGGCAGGACTCTGGCTCCAGCAGCTGCAGACTCCCAGGGTCTCTCAGATGGCAAGGGAATGCTGCTACACTAGCTAGTGACCTCTTGACTCATTAAGAATGTCAAGCTGGGGAATAATCTTGGTCACTCAGGATATTAAGCAAATGGAAAATTTAATAATAGTCCCCTGGTACTATCTGAGCATTACTCTGAGGTATTAGCCATAGGTAGCTTACTTAGTGGTAGTCACATGACCAACATACCCAGTAAAGTGCCTAACTTCTTATCTTTGTAAACAATTTTCTTCTGTTCCTTTAGTCTACTTATTCGTCTAGATGACGTCTCCCTGAATCCTGAGGAAACTCAGTGAAGAAGAGAGAGCTGCAAACAGAAGGTGACATGGTGCCAGGTATAAAGTACACAGGAAGGGTGGAGAAAGGAAGGGGTGGGGTGGGGACCCAATGGCTGATGTCATATCTACTGTAACTTCTCTCTTTGCAGCCCCTCCTTTATCTCCCCTTGAACTTACTATCCTCCCAAGCAAACACATGGGTCCTTTAAATGCAAATTAGATCATGGTATCCCTTAACCTGCCTGGTCTGGCTTCTGTCTTCTAGTCTCACAAAACTGGCTCCAGCCACAAAGGGCTTGGCTGAGATAAGGACTCAGTAGTGCTCTTAATGTGGTCTAGGGATCCATGTGACATGGGTTTAGATCCTACCGCCAGTTGGTGAGAAACCAGCTGATGGTTCTCATGATCTTGCCCACCACCTAGCCTCTCCATGTTGCTAAGCACATGTGTCCAGTGTGAGGACGGGAAGGTGCTTATCCTGAAGGGATCAGAAGGACTGATGAGTTTGTGTGTTTGGAAAGAATCTGCAGCAGTTGCAGGCTTGGCCCACTACCACCTGCAGCAGGTGCAGGCTGGGCCCACCACCTGTGGCAGGTGCAGGCTCAGACCACCTGTTCCTGCCACCATCACTGTTTTTTTACCTTTCTGCCTTTTTCTGTTTTGCTACCTGGCTATGGAAAGGTCTGTCCCCCAAGCTCTTTCTCAGATTTCCTACTTAGGTTTCAGCTTAAATGTAACCAAACACAGTGCATGCAGAAAGGCCATCCTACCCAGGTCTCTGTCTCTCCAGGCACCACCCACCTCTTGTCACAAAGCTTAATTATGTGATTGTGGTTGTGATACCTGTCGTGTGTCTTCCCTCCCAATCTGCACATGCCAAGAGGACAGAGCTACCCTTCTATGAAGATAGCCTCCTGGCATCATGGCAGGATGGACCCAACCACTTACTATGTGCACACTGTAACAGTGCAGCTAGGAAGTAGCAGCCTAAACAAAATGAGCCCTGCCAGAAGCCAGAACCCATGCCAGAGGGCTGATGAAGACGAGGAACCAAGGGGTGGGGCTGCTGAGGGTACCAATGGCTGCTTCATAGGGCAGTCATTTCAGAAGCTACCCAACAGGTCGGAAACAGAAGTATCAGACCTGAACATGATCTGCAGTGTAGAGGAATGTTGTAGGGGCAGGCTCTGAGACAGGCGGCCAGCTAGGACAGCATGGTAACAGTCACAGGTGTGGATGAGAAGGATACCTGTTCCCATCTCAGGAGGTAGACATGGGGCTTGCTTGCCTGTCCACAGTGCGTGCCCTGGTTTCTCGACCTCTGACCCCTCACCTATTTCTACTCTTTTGCCAAAGGAACCTGGAAGAAACGGCTTGTTAACTGTGAGTGAGTCATGTCATAAGTCTGTCTTCCAGAATTTAGCGGGAAGACTGACCACACCCTGCAGAAGGCCTCAAACCCAATGGCTTGTTTGTTCTATCAACCCGTAACCCTACGAATGAAGAATGCTGAGATGGGGGATGCATGGCCTTCTTCCAGGAAGAAACAACTTCAGTTTTTGCGAGCTGTTTGTAGATGATGTCATGAAGGCTTCTTTCTCAGGAACACAGGGAGGGGGATGGCCAGCCTTGTGGGTGTTCCCTGCCAAGGTCTGAATCTGATCATTTATCTGACCAGCTGAGCAATCAAATGAAATGCAATTTCAAGCCTGGTCAAAGCTGTACAAAGGTGTCAAATTTCTCTTGTTTGGGAACAGCAGAAATGATGTTTCAGCACGGAAAAACCAGTAGGAAGCAAATTCGATGCCAAAGTGCTTCAAAAGTCACTTACTGCAAATTGTAGATGGACCCTGAATAATGCAGACCTTTCTCGATCTTGGCGTAGCTACAGTACAAGCTTATGGGTCTTGTGCCTGACTGATTCTGTGAGATTAGAACAAAGCTTCACTGTTGTTTCTCCACCATAGATGTCTGCCACTGGGACATCAGCATCTTCCTAGTCTAGCTATATAGAGAACTTCCTCCATCTAGCACGAATGTACACTTAGCATTTGGTTGCTTCTATTTAACTCAGTTTGTGGCCAGCTGGTCCACACTAAGGCACAGTGCTCAGGGTCACCACTGGAACCCACTGTGGGTATTTTGCCTTTCTTTCCAGTACTGGCTGGTCATTGCTTCTAAACGCCATGTGTTTACATCAGCCTGAGTAAGAACACAATGGGCTGCTTGCTTACTCTACCCAGACACTGTCTTAGTTAGGGTTTTACTGCCGTGCACAGACACCATGACCAAGGCAACTCTTACAAGGACAGCATTTAATTCGTGCTGGCTTACAGGTTCAGAGTTCAGTCCATTGTCATCAAGGCAGGAGCGTGGCAGCATCGAAGCAGGCATGGTGCAGGAGAAGCTGAGAGTTCTACATCGTCATCTGAAGGCTGCTAGAAGACTGACTCCCACGTAGTTAGGAGGAGGAGGGTCTCATTGCCCACCCCCACAGTGACACACTTCATACAACAGGGCCAAACCTACTCCAACAAGGCTACACCTCCGTCTCCTAAAAGTGCCACTCCCTGGGCCAAGCATATTCAATCCACCACACTGTCTTTCCTCACAGCAATGCATGAGGCAGCAACAGACATATAAAGAATATTTTCCATAAGCCAGACAGTGTGGTAAGTACAATGGTACTAGAATTTCACTTTAATCTCCATAGAACACTATGAAGCAGGAGTCATTGTCATCCCCAATTAAAATGTCAAAGACGTGGGGGCTGAGTGGTTTGTTCTAGTCACAGTTGGTAAGTGTTGGGACTCTAGTAAGTCAGCTACAGTTTGTACTACCATTATGACTCCTTGTGCTGCTTACGCTCACTGTCACTATCGCTGAACTGACAGACACCTAGAATGTCAAGAATGCACATCTCTAGGTGTGTCTGTGAGGACTTTTCCAGAGATGATTGGATCATGTGGGCTTTGATCTCATCGGCCAATGGATTTAAAGTTGTAACAGACTACTAGGATCAGATAAATTCTATGGAGGATTGCCCAGGGATGGAGGAAGAGGATGGGTGGGGCTGTGACTTTGAAGGGTATTTACTAGCTATGGCCTCTGCCTGTCATTCTTCTCTGCTTCTTGGCTACTATGGGGTCAGTGATCTCCTTAGCCATATGGCCTTACTTCACCAAAGCTAGAAACAACAGAGCCAGACACCCTAAAACAGTGAGCTGGAATAAACCTTCCACACTTAAATCGCTTCCTCTGATATTTCATCACAGCAGTGAGAAACTGGCTAACACACTGCTCCCCTGACAAGAGGATTTCAAAACTAGTAGCTCTTAAAAGCAGACTATTTCTTTAGGCAAATAAAAAATAGAAGTGAAGCCCCTAGGTGAAAGTTACAAACAGTAATGCCGATTGATACATATGACTGAATTTGTTTCTAAAACTCCCATAGCAAAAAGCAAGGCGTAAACGGAGACTATGATTGGCATTTCCGGCTTCCTTACCAGGCCTGGGTGCTGAGGTTCCACTATCTAATAACAAGCATCTTATTTCACTCTGTTTTCTTTATTACCTCCGAGGCCATTTTTTTCTAGATGTTTATTTACAAGTTGTATTTCATTTTTTGAAAAGGTGGAATTTTTTGTGAGCTTAGGGTATATTCTGGTAAGTGGATAAGTGTCACCTCGGAGTA
The DNA here is from genome assembly GCF_004785775.1 of Grammomys surdaster. Lineage (NCBI taxonomy): Eukaryota > Metazoa > Chordata > Mammalia > Rodentia > Muridae > Grammomys > Grammomys surdaster. Next base: position 734,954 of record NW_021621692.1, read on the forward strand.
ATACTTGGGCAACAGAGATCTTTCCCTAAAAACAACAGGGAAACATCAAATCCAGGAAAAGTATCATGTTTTGTTACATTTTGCAAACCACAGTCATGCAATATATTCATCATTTTTTAAATAAGTATATTTCAAACTCAAGCAGGTTTAGGGCTGGGATGGCTGTAAATCCTCCTTTTCTGTTTTTATCCTAAAAGAAACCAATCAGGTTGGACTTTGGCCTTGGCAGAGCCAGAGCTGATCAAGAGATCTTGGGGTGTCTTTCAAACTCAGAGACTTCCAAGCTGCCCTGAATCTCTTTGCTGCTTGTGGCACAACCACACCTCATGAGGCCTAATCATTCATGGGACATCCCCCCAACCTCCGTCCACCCCCTGCCCCGACCATCCTGTCTTTATTCTCAAGGTAGATGGTGTTTCTAGAGCATGAGTTTGTCTGTGGATGGCAGGACCTCCTATAGGCCAGTGACCAACAAACCCAGTCCCAGGAGCAACCAACTTTGGTTTGTTCAGCTACATTTTCTTCTTTTCCAGAGTTATCTCATTGGCTTGACCCATGGATAAAGAGTTTTTTCTAGAAGAAGTCCTAAAAAGGTGACCTTAAAAGGCTTCCTCTGCAGACAGAAGCCAGCTCTGTCAGTGGCAGAGGCCTGTGTGGACTCTCGCCAGTTCCAAGGCCAGCAGTGAAGGAAGTGCTTTCAGAAAGGCAGCGGTGGAACAGGCTTCCGAGGCTTGATAGCAGGGTCTGCTCTAGTCTCCTATTACTTGCTTCTTTGTTTTTCATTAAAATGTACTGAAAGAGGGTAAGAGAGTGATCTCATATTCTCTATTAAAGGAGGAGGAAGTGGAGAGGGAGAAAGAGAGGGAGGAGGAGGAAGAGAAAGAAGAAGAGGAGGAGAAAGTGGAGGAAGAAGAATACAAGGAGGAGGAGGAGGCAAGCAAGTAGAAAATTTCTTAACATTTTAGAACATTTGAGTAAAAAAAAAAGTTTCAGGAAGGTTTCCATGGGTAAGGGATTAAAGGTGGGCTTGCTGGACCCTATAGCTAAAATATTTTGAGGAACCTGGTTCACTCTGGGTATTTTTTCAGTTGTTGATATCATTTTTCATAGCCTCTCAAAACACCATATTTACCCAGGAAAGCATAAGGTGAACTTACCATCAATTTCAGAATCTCGGGGTAATGGGGTTCACTTACCTAGGATCTCAGCATACTGAAGCCACAGCCAAACCATCCACCCCACCTGTCAGGTCACTGAACCCACAGCACGCCAGGTATATAGAGTGAGATTCAGGACAGAATAGGGACAGGGCACAGCTACATACCCAGAATGGGCTAATAGTGACTCCTTCCCTTTATGTTGAACAGTCGTAAGGTACTCAGCCCTTGAGTTGGAGACGGGACTGACTTCATAACTCATGTCCCCACTTCGAACAGTGCAGCTGGCCTCCCTCAGATCTGCCCTGCACATTTACATTCAGTGGAAGGTTTCATTTGCAAAATACATGTCTGCTGCTAAGTAAAAGTTCTGGAACCTCTGGCTTAGATCGATAGTCTATTTTCTGAGAAAAACAATGTCTAAAGAATTCATTTGGAAGGTTGTTCAATTAAATTGAAGTTGATTCAAACATGGGTCACTCCTCCAACCCCATTAGATAGATTTCTCTTGACCAATTAATTTGGCTAAACGGTTCCAAATTAGCCATCTCTTCCATCATGGAGAGTCTTCTAAATGTTAGTGACGGCTAGAGTTGAAATGATTTAGCACTATCAAACGCATTCCGAACTTGGCAGGTTGTGAGGTGTGAACAGGTGAATTGTTCAATCTAAACATATCTGTATGGACAGTTGAAGTGTAGATAAAGAACTGCACTTATTATCTCCTGAGCTAGCCTGTGTGTTCCATGAGATCAGGTACTTATTCAAACCTGCAAAAATAAGTGCATGCAACTCCCCAAAGAACAGGGATTAGGAACAAGAAAACTCAGCACATCCAGGTTGTTTCCTAATTCTTCCATTGTGGTCACACGACAGTGAGTGAGAAAACTTAATGACAAATTGCTGGGGTGTGGATCAGTGGCAGAATGCTTGCCTGGCACCTGATAGGCCCTGGGTACATCTGTAGCAGAAGATGGGGGAGGCGGAAGGGAGGAGAGAGGGGAAGGGGGAAGAGGATGAGGATGAGGATGAGGAGGAGGAGGAGGAGGAGGAGGAGGAGGAGGAGGAGGAGGAAGAGAAAGAGAAAGAGGAGAAAAATAAGGAAGAGGAAGAAGAGGAGGAGAAAGAAGTGAAGAAGAAGGAAAGAGAAAGAAAGGAAGGAAGGACAAAAGAAGGAAGGAAGGAAGGAAGGAAGGAAGGAAGGAAGGAAGGAAGGAAGGAAGGAAGGAAGGAAGAAACTTCAGAAGCTCATGTAAGCATGACTGGTATTGAAAGGTGGGGTTTGCATAATAGGGGTTATTGTTCCATAGCAGTCTTAAAGATGAGGGTGTGGTCTCCATAGCTGCACTGCTACTATGTTGTGGGTGGGTAAGACACTGCAGAGTATGGCTAAATAGCTTGCTTCAGGTCAGGACTGAGAGACGATCCTGGAACCCAGGGCTCTTGACTCCCAGCTCAGAATACATCTTGTTGGATTTTGCTGAAGATCTGCTGAAGGAATTTAATTCCTACAGTTCAGTTTGAGACATTTACAGCTATCTAAGTCTGCAGCTCCGGGTGAATATAGTAACAGCAACAGCAGTAACATCGAGGCGTTACATATAATCTTAATAGGAAAATAGCCAAAGCTGGCGAGGAGCAGCAGGGAACCCCTCACCCCCTAAGAGAACTAAGCAGTGTCTCATACCACAGACGAGTGGTGAGCAATCTCCATCTCACCGTCTCAGCATCGCTCTGCTTCTCACTAACACTTCATGGCACCCTACACACACTGCACAGTAGACTGGTGCTGGAAGACATTCTAAAACGAACTGTTGCCCTTTGCTACATCACCTCTCCTCTTCCTGTGCACAGAATCGCAGTGCACACTGAGACATTCTCACTGCACGACCTCAACTGTGTTCCCCAATCTGCTCAGATTAGGGCAAGACCCCAGGATCCCCCTTTGCCTCCTCCACAGAACCTCCTTGAGAAGGTGCGTGCGTCTCATGCAGCACAGGTGCCTGCACTTCCCTGTGTACTTTACATTTATGGAATGGTACAGAGCATGCAGCTTTTGCTTGGGATCAGAGAGACCTGGTGCAGGTTACAGGTTCCTCATTCAATGCTGAGTGGAATTCATGAAAGGGTTATTCAAGAAATCTATACTGATTGTGGTAAAAATCTGGATTGCTTCCAAGTACAAGCGTTTATGAAAAACACTGTTGTGAATGTTTTGTGTGTGGCTTTGGCATGAATGCATGCATAGGCGTAAAACCAGAAGCTTCCGTGTCCTAAGGTGGGTATTCAGCTTTAGTTCTAACTCAGCCGTTTTCTGAAGTGGTTATACCAACCTGCACCCCACCAACATGCCCTTGCCTACCCTTACAGTGCTGTGATGGTTATTTATTCCATCACATCATCCCAGGATTCACTCAGCTTTCCCTGCTGACTGAGGCTGAGCACTTTTGAGTGCACATGTACTGTACACTTAAAAAACTACTTTTAACTGTGTGTGTATGTGTAAATGTGGGTCCCTGAGAAGGCTAGAGACGGTATCAGAGTCTCCTAGAGCTGGAGTTATAAGCAGCTGTGAGCTGCCGGACATGGATGCTTGGAGCTTGTCTTAGTTAGGGTTTTATTGCTGTGAACAGACACCATGACCAAGGCAACTCTTATAAGGACAACATTTAATTGGGACTGGCTCACAGGTTCAGAGGTTCAGTCCATTATCAACAAGTCAGGAACATGGCAGCTAGACATGGTGCTAGAGGAGCTGAGAGTTCCACATCTTCATCTGAAGGCAGACATGGTGCTAGAGGAGCTGAGAGTTCCACATCTTCATCTGAAGGCTGCTAGCAGAATACTGACTTCCAGGCAGCTAGGATGAGGGTCTTAAAGCCCACACCCCCACAGTGACATGCCTACTCCAACAGGGCCACGCCTCCCAACAGTGCCACTCCCCTGGCCGAGCATATATAAGCCATCAGAGAGCTGAACTTGGATCCTCTAGGACAGCAGCCAGTGCTTTAACTGCTGAGCCTGGCTCTCCGTTCTCCGGTGGACTATCTAATGATCTGCAGATGTTGCCTTTCATTCTAGATACAAGCCTTTTCACAGTTATAGATGTGGTCAATTCCCACTGCCAGCCTACCTGCAACTCTCTTAATGCTTTAACTGACGCACATCTTAAACGATACTGAAATCCAAAATGTTAATCTTTCCCTTTATCATCAGTCCTACGCTGTGCTCTATTTAAGCCACTCCAATTTCATAAACATACTCCCTTCTGACATTTCCCAGACTGTCATTATTTTATGACAGTTATATTCACCATCTACCTGTAATTAGTTTTTGTATATGGCTTTAATTGGGGTTGAGGATTTTGGGTGGAGACAGCCTACTGGCCTTTCCTTGTTTGCCTCTGCTCTGTAATTGAAGGTGCAGCTTTACCATGAAAGAGAAGGTCTTAAATGGGCCCAGAAAGACAATGCCGAAGAGCTCAGGTTTCCAACCTTCTAGTCCCCTAAATGCCTTGACACAACTTGAGCCTGAACATAGAAATGTAAGTCTGGAGACAAAAGGCTTTGTTCTCAATTTCATCACTTCATCAAGACACACAAAATTATTCTTTTCCCTGACTTATGGTAAGTTATAGACATCAGACTGAGGAAATGGCTGTCAAATCATCTCAAAATGAAATGATTATAATGTCATTTTACAGCACCAGGCACTGCTCATGCTCTTCCCAAAGCCTAATTTTAAAATTTCATTTTAGAAACATCTCAACTTCATTAATTCTACAGCAGCCACTCCAGAGCTGTCAGGGGAAACATGGGTTGGTTAAGTGAGTTGAAGCTAACCAAATCTTGCAGGGTTGGCCTTCGGATCCTGATGGATGGCAAATACTTCCGAGGGAAGGCCGAGTCCCTTGACTTAGCCTCTCATGCCACGGTCTCCTTCCTTCTGGCACCCACATCAGTTCCAGAAAAAGCTGGTAAGCAGCCTGTGGGGGTAAAGGCAATCCTTTGACTCAAATGCTGGCTCTGCCTATATGTCACAGCCCAGCGTGCATTACTCTGCCCTATGTTTAATGCTGTTTGTTTTAAGATTTGTTTTCCTTCACAGGAAACACACTAACACCCTACATCATCTCTTCGTTCCTCCATCCATTGGCTCCCGAGAATGTGGTCCTATCAGTTAGCAGGCATGAACCCAGACTTTCGGGCTTCCTTGCCACTGATCTGTATCCCTAAGACATGAATTTTCAAATGCTTCCCAAATTAGCACCTCATCCACATTTCACCAAACACAATTGACCTAGACATCAGATTTCTCCAGTGTCTAACTAACCCAGAGGTGGGCCTGGGGGCCCAGCCTCTGCAATGGTGTGAAGGGTCTATTCTTTTCCTTCCACAAAACCTTAAACAAAGAACAGGGAGGAGAGGCAGAACAGTGGAGTCCTGATAAAGCAGCCATGGTAAAGACTGAGACCAAGAACTGAGAGACGCCATGTCTGTTCCCTCTGGAGTCCTTGGCAACACCATTAGGAGTTATAGGCACAGATGGGAGGACAGACCCATATATGGCCAGGCAGGCTCTTTGGCAAGTTTGGAGTCCAGTATCATTAACATCCACGTTTTTAGTCATTACCCACCAGTAGGGGTCAGTCTCAATCACCACAAAGAATCAAGAGGTACTCTACACAGTCACACTCTGGAATACAGTTGTTGACTAACACTGAAGAAGTTGCTGCCCACCTTGTCCTAGTCCCCTCAGTGCTGCATTTCAATATATACGGGACTCGGTTACTTCATATTTCAGTAGGGACTTAGATTAAGCTAAATCAACGACCATGCTGAGCCCAGCCATCTTCTCCCTCGGTACTTACCTATCAGAGCAAGATGTTTGACCTTCCCACCTTTTGGGAATGAAGTAAAGAACGCATACTCACTTGCAATGGGAACTGTTTAAATGCTATCTGACCATTTTATTTCCTAATATTTCCACCGAGCTTTCAATTATCTATATGATAAACATTTTTCATTCTAAATTATATATCAACTTTTTATTAATCATCACCTCTAGACATTCCCTTTCAGAGCCCATGGACAGCTTCAAGGGGTTCCTGGCTGGTAGACTTTGAGTCCTTGGAATCACTGTGACATGGTGCCCCAAAGCTGAACAGGGGTGCCACAGATCAGTTCTAAAGATCAGGCGAGTAGACACTCAATTAAAAAAGAATGCTCGTCTAGCATGATATTTCACATTGGTAGGGGACAGTTTGATGTATCTAAGTCACCTTTTCCTTTAGAAAAAAAAAATCCTCATGCCAGGGTGATGGCTCAGCTGGGAAGGTGTTTGCCTTACAAGCTTGAGAACAAACATTCACAAGTTCAACCCCCAGCACCTATGTAAGAAAAAAGTCTGTTGCAGTCTTGAGTGTATATAGTTGCAGTGCTAGGGAAGCAAAAGCAGACTTGCTGGGGCTCGCCTGCCAGCCAGGCTAGTCAACGGGTGAGCTCCAGGTTCCGTGAGAGACACTGTCTCAAAACAGAAGGTTGGGAGTGATAGAAGATAGAAGTCACTCAGCATTGACTGATGACTCCCATACAGACATCGATAGACAGACAGACACACACACACACACCCATCCACTAATAAGGGTCCATCAAATATAATATTCAGGAGGCAGAATGTTCTCATTACCCAGAACTGAGGAGACTTATTTCTACAAACAAGAGCTTTCTTTTCCACAGACCTTCCTTCCAAGTGGTCTATTTGACTAGAAAGTCATGAGCATTGATCTACATAGAAATTATATTGTCTGTCTCCTTCTACCATGCACATATAAATATTCCCAAAGCAAATGGTATGTGCTCCTTTCTCGCCTCTCCACCAAACAAACCTCAGTGGAGAACAAGGCGAACGAACGTGGTCCCATCCGTCCCTTAACCGGGAGGAGAGCACTCTGTGAGGAAGGGATCCAGTTTACCGATAAATGTAAATAGAGGGGGTGGATGTAAGGGTGTGCCCTGCCAGGCTCGTCAGAAGTGGTCCAAAAGCCAAGGTGTCCAAGGACCAGGACACCCTGTCCCACCTGTTTGTTCTTTCACCCACGGCTGCAAAGATGCAAGCATCTTCAGCATCATCCAACAGTGGCAGGTCATGTGGCTCACTCGGGGGCTCTTCTTGCAGCTTCTGTATCTTATCTCTCACTAGTGTGATCGGTAGGCTGCTTCAGGGTGGGGGCTGTGCTACTCAAGGTTTAGTTTCCAGGGCAGTTTCAGCAAACATTAAAAATGCATATGCTTGTTGGATAGAAGAGCGGATGATCGGCAAACCTGAGGAGGGGACAGTGAACAGGGTCCCGGAGTGTCTGTGTTCTGCTGTGCAAAGGAGGGAACAGAGAACGTGGAGGCGGAGATCCCAAGAGCTTTCACTTGTGGGTTTTATCAGCACGGTCTCAGTGCATCCTCTCTACTCCTGAAAATGCGCAGTCACTAGAGACTCACAGAAGTATCAGCCCTATGCAGAGAGAGAGAGAGAGCTCGGAGCTTGAAGGAGGTGCCGCTGGCATGTATCTCCAGCTCTCAGCTACAGAGAGTGCTCTCTAGGCGGGAGTTCCCACATTAAAATTGAGAAGTGACAATTGATATTTCGGCTTAAGACTTGAACTAGAGTCAACTAGAACTCAGCAAGAGGTGAGGTGGGTGCCCCAGAAAGCATGCCTCCTGGGTATTGTTGGCAAGAGACAGGCAGAGGTCAGGACTTGGAAATGAGAACATACACGGCAGAGCGAACCCCAGACCAAGTCCCCCATGCCCAGAGCCTTGCATCCGCAGATAACTGCAACATTGTCCTTGGCTTTGAAAATATGGCTTGGAGTCAGGACCCTAAAAATGTTGAGTGGTCTTACAGAATCTTCATGGATCTTCCTCTGAGCCACGTGTACCAGCAACAACCACCATTAGAAGGGAATTATCATTTTTTTTTATTTTGCTCATAGCAGCTTTATTCATAATAGTCAGAAACTAGAAACAACCTAGATGTCCCTCAACTGAAGACTGGATAAAGAAAATGTGGTACATATATACAATGAATACCATTCAACTATTAAAAACAGATATCTGGTATATGGGATTAATTGGGGGGGATGGGGTTGGGGGATGGCATCAGAAATGTAGATAAATAAAATATCAAATAAAAAAAAGAAATAGACATTTAGAAGGGAATTATTAATCCCTAGTCTACAGGCAGGACACTAAGGATAAAAGGAGATTGAGAATGTCTCCAAAACTGCATATCTGAGAAGCACTGGGGTCACCTCCACAGCCTCTTTCTCTGTATGGGAATACCAGGCTTCTTAAAAGAGTGCAGGAGTCATGGGGAAACAAACCCAATGTTACAAAACCCACCAAGTATTGACTCCCACAAGGCTGTGGCCTTCAGTCAATGACTTATCTCTGATGCTGAAACAGTGCTCAAATACAGCAGGTGCCCGATAAATACAAGTGGCCATGTTTACAGGGACATTTGCCTTTGTTCTGTGGCAGCCCTGCCCTGGAGAACAATATTGGAGACCGCATGGGTAATTTTATATTTCCTAGTAGCCTCATTTTAAAAAGTAAAAAGAAATCAACATAATTCATTTTGACACCATGTTTTATTTCATCTACTAAATCTGAAATAGTGTCCCCTCCATACATAATCAGTGTGATGTGTAATGAACAGTATTTCATGCTCTTTCATTTCTGGGAACTCTCTCAATGGATACGCACTGAAGAATACCCAATGTGTATGTTTCACAGTCAGTTTGAACATCTTCACTTATTGAACATTTAGATCAGGCACCTATATACTACTCAGTAACCTCAAGGGGCCCGTGACTTCTGTAATGAATAGTACAGGACAAGAGTTGGGTTATTACTTGTTTATTTTGAGACAGTTTCACTGGATAGTCATGGCTGGCCTCAAAGTCATACTGTGTGTGTGTGTGTGTGTGTGTGTGTGTGTGTGG